>NC_056734.1:1007289434-1007589434 GCF_019279795.1 Protopterus annectens | reverse complement strand
TTTGAAACCATCCCCCACTCTGGAATCATAGCTACACTTACTAAGCTGGGCATTAATCCCTACATCACTCAATGGGTTGTCAACTGGCTTACTGACAGGACCCACACTATAAAAGTAGCCAACTCCAAATCCAGTTCCAGACAAGTGACAAGTGGAGTGCCTCAGGGTTCAGTCCTGGGACCGCTCTTGTTTGGCATCTACTTCTCTGAAGTGCAGGCCAACACTAAGGGACTCTCGCTAACAAAGTTCGCAGATGACTGCAAACTGGGAGCCATTATCAAATCCTCAGATGATGTGGATATTCTACAAAAGGGCCTTACAGAAACAGATGCTTGGTGTCAGAGCCATGGGCTCAAGCTCAATGCCAAGAAATGTATAGTTATCCCCCTTTGGGAAAAAAAAAACATGTACCCATCAATGACCACATAGGTGGCAGTATACTAAACACCAAAAGTGTGATAAGAGACTTAGGGACACAGGTGGGCAGTGGTCTCACCTTTGATAACCACATCGCCACAACAGTTAGGAAATCCTTCTATGTGGCACACCTCATCAGAAAAAAGGAGGTCATTGTCCCACTGTACTCATCCCTCATTAGACCCATTATAGAATACAATGTCCCATTTGGTATGTACCTCTCAAGACATCTGCAACAACTGGAAAGGCTGCAGAAATACCTCACTAAAAGAATCACAAGCTTAAAGCAGTGCCCTATGCTGACTGTCTAAAAAAAACTCCAGCTATACTCTGTCGCATATCGTCTACTCAGAGGCAATCTCTGCTTAACATACAAGGCCATGTCAAACCCAGAGCTGTTGGACATGCTATACTTATAGAAATCTCAATCCCTCAGAGCCACACGCTTCAGGGATCTAAGCCTTGTCATCACGATGAACAAAACATGTTGGAGGGATAGGTTCCTGACCCAGAGACTCCCCAGACTCTGGAATAGACTGCCCATACATATCAAGCAGAGTGTCTCTTTGGCCATCTTCAAAAGGAACCTTGAAGACTGGATGGGAGATAGGAAATTCACCCCAGGGATCATGTCAGTCACCCTGCTAGACAGGGGTCCAGGGAAGTAAATATTGTGGGAAGAAATATCCAGGGAATTGTTATGGCTAGGCTTGTATAGGCCATAGGGCTGATAGCCTAGTACCAACCTATGAACCTATGTATGGCTGGGTGGGACTGTAACCCACTGCCAGCCTTCACCATGTTCACTTATCCTGTTATACGTATGGCTAAGAGGGACTGTAATCCACTGCCAGACTTCAATATGTTCATCTATCCTGTGATATGTATGGCTGGGAGGGACTGTAATCCACTGCCAGACTTACATGCCAGGGTACAACTATCTGCTTCCCTTGTTTGTTTAGGCACTGCAATATGGGTTGATTGTTGGAGGAGATTAGGAGAGTCTCTGGTCTCAGCTCCCCCACTAGATCCTGCCCATAATTTTAGCTGACTTACTTGGAGCTCTCTCTACTGGGGTTCATTGCACTTGAACTGTGGAGTAGCTGAGATGTAAATATGTTGGCAGTTTGCAATCCATGATCAAGATTTGTGAAGTTCAAATGCAAGTACGGAAGGCCTATGCTGAGACTGTCAAGAATGGACCACCACTCCATGGCCTCGTGACAAGAGTCTTACATAAGGAGCTCTAGGAGTGTGTGGTGGCTCTGCAGTTAGGGCCACCTCACAGCCCATTGAAATATCCACATCATTCAGTATGAAAATGGCGTGATGAAGATTATGATTATCAGTAAACAGAAGATGCAGAAGGGTCTGAGCCTGGATCCACCTCTGCATTCTCACCCAGGCTACAAGTGGCATAATCTACTGGATTTCCTCTGTGGGCTGCAACGAATGACACTGAAGTGTATTAAACACTTCCCCAATGAAGGCAAGCCTTTAAGATACATCCATTTTAATAATGCTCTCCAGAACCACAGAAGAAGACAGTAATCCAGGAAAGAGAACAAATGGTGGGTTATCTTCTGTAAATCCTCTGTCACAATGACCAGCACCTTAGCAAGTAGCCTGAATGCATAGGATAGAACAAATAGCTATACTTTGTACTGAAATAGTGCCTTCTCAAAGATATGTGATGGAGTCTCCTATTCAAGCCTCAGACACTGAAGAGCAAGAATATGTCCATAATGTTGTCAGTATCCTGGTGCTCAGTTGTAGCAGGTGAAATGAATCCCCCGAGTCATCATTTGGAACTCAATGTACCTCACAAACTTGCTGAAGTCACTGAGATGCAAGATATTATGGATAATTCCAATACTCTTCCAAAGCAGAAAGAGGTTATAGAAGAACCTTTACCCTTGCCCTGAGGAATGTACAGACATGATCACTTCTTTAAAGACAAGTTTGGGCCTGTCCAAACAGTTCTGCTGAGAAGCTCTGGTCTCTGAGTGAGCTATTTCTTGTGAAAGACCAAAGAGCTTTAGGATGTGATCAGTCATGGTCATGCCAAAAACCTACTGCTCCATTGTGGTTGGTCTCCTAGCCAGGGCAAACTCAGAGAACCGCCCATGCATGGAAAGTGCTAGACTATAGTCAGGACTATGGCTGTTATACTTGTGGAATCACCTTCCAGGGAGACAAAAACAGCACAGTTAAAAAGGCAGCACTGTCTGACACTTAAGGACCCTGTTGAGTCCATAACAGACGTCTTCCTTGTAGACTGCCTGGTTTGTTAAAAAATGAAGGGGCTAGGTGGTAAGTCATAAATCTTAACCAGGTCCTCCTTGGCCTAAGAAGCAAGTTTATCCAGAAGCTTTCCCAGTGTCTGATCCACCAAGTAGGATAGGATTTGGAAAGAGAAAATAAACAGCTGAGGGATCTAAGTCACATTATAGAGGAGAACATTGTCCTGCTCACAATATCAAAGGCTCTAGACCATTTATAAGGCAGCAAGGTGACAACATGCTGTAGTCTCTGGGATCTAGGCTGGTCATAGACCACATGAACGTTGGTCCAAGGATGCCCAGAGCTGTCATTCCACTCGGATGGGGGCTTGTAGAGAGCATCAGCATTAACTCTGTTGAGATGTTGTTGATGTTTGTTTATTGTCAACTGTGTTCTGATTAATAAACATAACTTGTTTAAAAAGATTGTGAGCAGAGAAAAAAGTCACAAGCTGGCCACCATTAGTTCATGAGGAAAATAATTACGGCTACTTGGCATTTGTTTAGTACTGATTCTATTGAGCAGGTTGGCTCACTGGTAAGATCTTTGTCTCTTAGTTTCAGGCTTTTAGTTTTGACACCTAGTTGGTAAACAAAATATCATATATATTTTTGTGTACATATATACAGTGGATATAAAAAATGTACACACCCCTGTTAAAATGCCAGGTTTTTGAGATGTAAAAAAATGAGATCACAATAAATCATTTAAAAACTTTTCCCACCTTTAATGTGACCTATAACCTGTACAATTCAATTGAAAAACAAGCAAATCTGTTAGGGGAAACAACATAAAAAATAAAAAATGTACAATATGCTGGTTGCATAAGTGTGCACATCTTTAAGCTGCATAAGATCAACAATTCCTTGGGATGGGGAATATGTCTTTTCCCAGGGATTGTGGGATCTCAAAGTTAGACTATATAAGTAACAGATAATTACCAGGGGGGTTGGGGAGCACAGACCACCACATAGAGGATACAGGGGGCTTGCCTCCCATGCAAAAAAAAAAAAACTATGTTTTTTCTTTGCAAGGTCAAAGGTTAATCCTCAGAGCATGTGCAGAAGCATGTCGATGTTAAATCAACGTTAGTGTCACTGAGTTTAGTAGAAGTAATCTGGATCATTAGATTTATATATATATATATATATATATATATATATATATATATATATATATGTTTGTATGTGTGTATCTATAATGCTAAATCTTCTCTACCTTCTCTGCATCTGAGTCCTATTAACTTAGCAGACTGATGCTTTAGGTGGAGGACTAGTTGGCTAGGTTTGGAGTGTAAAGTCACAACAGGAGACATGGACATGAAGGGGGTTCACTGAGGAACAGCAGATGTTTCATTACCATAAACCCCTGATTAAGTGCGTGCGGGGGGGGGGGGTCATGTCAGATGCAAACAAATTTAAACCTATCAGCCTGAGAAGTATTCTGCAGAAAATCATGGAGGAAATCATGATGGGGCATATCCAGACAATCGAGGGGATCTGCTTCTGTTAGACAGAAAATATATTTTTTTAGAGGAAGTCTTTCCTTTTGAATTATGCGAAGATGTAAGAGCAGCATTCAATGAAGGACTTACAGTGCATGCTGTTTATCTGACCATACTAATGCATTTGACACTATTCCACATAGAGGAATAACTGGCAAATTAAAAACATTAGCTGTCAATCCATGCATAATTCAATGGATAAATAATGGTTAAGCAGCAGGATGCAATAATTCAGGGATGGGAAGGGAACCTGTTTTTCCTGATAGGGGTTATCCTTGATGTCCAACAAGGTTCTGTACTGGGGCCATATCTTTCAGACTGTTCTTCGCAGTCTATGAAAAGACCCAGCCAGTGCAGTAGCAAAGCCTTAACATTAATGTTAGCAAATGCAGCACTATGAGACTTTGCCAAAAGGATTTTATTTTATTTATTTATTTTATTTTACATTTGTTGACAAGGCTAGTCTAGCTGGATATATGTCCATTTTCAGTAGAGGCCCGGGGAGATAAGCTCCACTTATAAAACTTTACTGATGCTAAGTATAAAAACTATTAAGAACTACATTCAAATATAATAATATAATAATAATCAAGTGGTGTAAAAAGTAATGGAGTGAAGAAAGTATTGTAGAACATGACAACAAGAAGTATGTAGTAACATTTACATAGAGAGGGAAATGGAAAATAGATGAAAAGAAAGTGAACTTAGTTGGGGGTGAAGTAAGTCAGATGAACATGAAATTAATGTTAGTCAGGATTGGTACAGGGGCACAGCCATTGTGTTTTGAGGTAAAGCTTGAGTTTCTTTTTAAAGAGAGATTTTGAGGGAATAGATGAGAGTTCAGAGGGAAGCAGGTTCCAATATTTTCCAACAGTGTTTGAGAAAAGAGAGTCTCCGGCCTTGTTGTTTGATTTGACAGTGTCTATAAGAAGTTTGTGTGCAGATCTAAGGGACTTTAGGTTGTGGTATGGGTGAATCAGGCTTGATAGTATAGGGGTTTTGTCAGGTTGATAAAGAATTTGATGGGCTATGCTAAGCTGGTTAGTTTTTAGTTGCTGTTGATATTCCAGCCAGCCTAGTTGTTTTAGATTAATACAGTGGTGGGTTCTGTAAGGGTTTCCTGTGGCAAATCTGGCTATGTTGTGGTAGGAGTTTTCTAGTTTTGACAGATTTCTTTTTGATAATTTGGTAAAAATGGGGGAGGCATAGAGAAGGGGTGAGATAAGGTGGGAGTGGGCTATAGTTGTTCTGGATTCTGGAGTGAGGAAAGGTTTGATTCTGTAAAGAGAGCCTATTTTTTTGTTAATGCTTTTTAGTGTGTTGTTAATATGGGCATTGAAGTTAAGGTTGTTGTCTATGGTAATACCTAGTAGTTTGGTAGTTGACTCTTGTGATATAGGTGTGCCATTTGTTGATGTTATAGTAAAATCAATGAGGGGAGATTTGCTTGAAGGTGTAAAGAGGAGCAGCTTAGTTTTTTTAGGGTTGAGTAGTAGACAGTGTTGGGAAAACCAGTCTTCTACAGAGTTAAATATGTGTTGTGTGAGGGAGTGAAGGTGTGATACAGATGTGGCGGAACAGATAAGCGTTGAATCGTCTGCGTACTGTATGCATGTGGCTTGGGGAGCCACATGGTGTAGGTCATTGATAAATAAAGAAAATAGGAGGGGACCTAGTATAGACCCTTGTGGGACTCCAATGTTGACAGGTAGCTGGGAGGATAGAGTGGAGTTCCAGAGTACTGCTTGATGTCTGTTTTGTAAGTAGGACTTAAACCAGTTAAGAGATTGGGTATCAATTGAAGTGGATTGGAGAATGTGAATGAGTATTTGGTGGTTAACCATGTCAAAGGCTTTGGATAGATCTCAGAAAAGTGCTGAGGAGAGGGTGTTATTGTTGCGATTTTTGTTGATTGTGTCTGTAAATGAGAGGAGGGCAGTGGTGGTACTGTGGGATGGTCTGAAACCGTGCTGGGTGTTAGAGAGTAGGTTATTATGGAGAAGGTGTTGAAGCAATTGTTTGTGTATACACCTTTCCATGATCTTAGATAAGGGTGAAAGAAGGGCTATGGGGCGGTAATTAGATATTTCAGTAGAATTTCCACCCTTATGGAGTGGGATAATGTTTGAGATTTTCCAGAGGATAATATTGACTACAAAATAAATATGCGAATAATGAAAATAGCAGCATCATTAGAGATTCTGGAATAGTGACAGAAGGAAATCAAACTCTGATCAGTCTGAAGTAGTCACTGCAGGAACATTGTACCACTTTATACCGACTGTCATGAAACATTTTTAAAATTATGCTTAAAACCCAAGGCTTAATATCAGCAAAAAATCTTGTGTAATTAAAAAAAAACAGTATTTTGTACTAAAAAGTTTGATCTTCATTTGATCTACATTTTCAGCTTAAATGTACATTTTATAACTTTAACAGTTTTAGAAGCATAGTTTAGCCTTGTCACGTAAAAAACCTCTTGCACTGAAGGTATGGAATCGAAAACAAGCAAGGTAAATCCTTGAGAAAATGGGGATTTGGGCTTACTTACACACTTTCAAGTTGGTCATCTCATAAATGTCAATATATATGTTTTAAAAAACTTTCCTTCAACCCTTCCTTTTATTCTTACAGTTTTATATACATTTATACCTATCTCCCAGCATGCTGTAGGCACATACGTTTTCTCTACTTTTACAGCTGTGTCTTAACATGCTATGGGCTCGTGTATTTTTATTTGTTTGTTTTACTAGTACATCTATGTCCCAAGAAGCTCTGAGTCCTTGACCTTCAGCACTGCCTTTTATTTCCTTTCTTGTAAAACAGTAGGGGTCTTTAATTCTGAAAACAATTACAGCTATTGTTTTAACATGGCTGTTGGTGAAGAAAGTAATAACAAGGAAGTCAGAATCTACACTAATCCCATTAATAGATGATGAGCAGACTTTATTAAAGAAGCATTATATGACAGTACTATATTTCAGCTGCTCTCCCCCCCTTCTCCCCCCCCCCTCTCTCTGTCTTTCTCTGTCCACTTTACCCACCAATAAATTGTTTACTTGGACAGAACAGTGGAATATAAAGAATTCTAAGGACCACAAATGATTTTTAACATGGCCTCCTCATTAATTTGTCTGGGCCTTCTTTGCAACTCTCAAGAGCGATTGTTACAAACAACTTACCAGGCTATACATACTAACTGACTGCAACTTTATTGAATGATGGGGTTTCTGTCATCTTTCTGACATCACAGAATAGTCTTAGGTGTCTTAAGTAATAATACACAATCAATAATCTTTCATTCATTTTTATCTAGGAAGTTGTTTTGTAATCATGATGAATTTTAAAGTTGTTTTAGCCTTCAACCATTTGCTTGCATGATGCTATGCTATTTGTGAGAGACATTGTGAGTTTCACCAGTGCAAATGGGGTACAAGGAACTGGGCATGCACCTGGTCTTCACCTTTTGCATACCTCAGTAAAGTGCCCATGTGGTGTATATACAAAATAAATGCCCTCAGATTGTTTATACAATGGGTGTAGCATGAGGATGTCACTCACACATGCAAATAAAGTAGCCCCTTAGGCAACCCCGCCTCTCTTGAAAGTGCATTCCTGTCAGGCCCTTACTGTCCACTGGATATTCACTAATGAAATGTCCACCTCTAATATATACCCTAGCTCTTCCCTACTCAGAAGGGACAACGAGCAGGCTAAGCCTTATCAGTCTGCTCGATTCACTAATGAGATGTCCACCTTTAATGTATACCCTACCTCTTCCCTACTCAGAACGGACAATGAGCAGGATAAGCCTTATCACTCTACTCCATCTTTGGCCCTGTGATAATCTGGACACTATTTGAACCTGGATCCCTGCCAGCATAAATAGGTATCATGTACTAGACAGCCAGCTTTACACAGACATACTGCTAGCCTGTAAGTTTTTTAACTCTTCTTTTATGTTTGTATTGGTATGGAAATGTTGATATTTTACTTAACAATAGAAATATATGTTTTAAACAATAAACCCACATGTTTCTATAATGCCATTTAAACTGTAATTTTCATCTAGTCTGAGTTTGCTGATAAAAGATTTTTGCAGTTTTCGTGGAACATGTTGAATGATGCAACTATGTGCTGAATCTAGGAGTAAAAACGGTTAGTTCAGCAAACAAAAACACGCAGCTAAAGCTCTAAGCAAAGCTACTTACTGGCACCAGAGCAATCCAGTTGTTGAAGAATCTTAGTGTATTGTTCTCCAAGCCATTTCTCATAAGTGGTCTTTCCTCCTACTGAAACAATCTTAATTGTAGAATCCTTGAAGATTAGATCACTTCCATTATATTTAGAAGAATCAAACATGGAAAAGTTGTAAATGTTGCTGTCATTTCCAAAGAAGGCCTGCAAATGAATACAGAGTTGATGAGGTATTCTTATAATGGAATCAGTGGCTATGAGTGAAATTTACAGACCTGGATATACATCATACTGGATCTCCTTCATATTACCAAAACACCACTTCAACTTTCACATGATTGAGCTGACAATACTGACAGGACATAACACTGACCACTCGGAACACCAACGGGAAACTGATGGTAAGGAAGTGTTTGGCCAGCATGTTGACCTTTGCCCCTTACCTCCATGGTAGTGCAATCTAGGAGTTGGTATATTTAGTTTGGGGGTGGGGGGTGTGGGGGGGGTGAAACCCCCCACATGGGTTTCTTTTGTTTGCTATCGTTGGTGTGCGCTTGTTGGGTTGGTCAACAGGTTACTCACTGTCAGTTTCCCGTGGATGTTCTGAGCAGTCGGCTCGGTCATGTGAAAGTCGGTGAAGTGGCGTTCTTGTATTGTGTAGGGGACCCATCATATTATATCATATCAACATCATTCACCCCCTTTTTCCCATTTTTACCTTGGGTCAGGGTCTCACATCAATATCAGTCAATGTGACCAAATCACCTAGAGCTAATATTTACATTATATATATTAGATAGAAGCTAACTGCACACCCCTGCAACCTTTCAATCCAAACTGTAATACTTTAACACAAAGGCCACCCCACAAAAATGTGGACAGCTATTATGGAAGTCAGGTACTTCAGTGTTTGTCTTGTTGTTTGTTCTTCTTTTGGCTTTTCATGGTTAGGGGTCGCTACAGTGGAACTCCGGTCCGCTAATGATTGGCAGTAGATTTTTACGGTGCCGAGGTGCCAGCCCGATGCCCAACCTTCAACGAAGGCATGCCCATTCATGCATGTCTTTTGAATGCCACTCAACCATGGGGAGGACATGCAGACTCCACACAGAAGGCGCTCCAGCCGAGAATCAAACGGGAGAACCTCTTGCTGTGAGGCAACAACGCAACCACTGCACCACCACGGCTTCCTAACTGTTCAAAATATACTCTGATATACATATACATACACACACACATGCACACACACACACACACACACACACACATATATATATATATATGTATATATATATATATATATATATATATATATATATATATATATATATATATATATATATATATGGATTCATTTTAGAAGCATGAAATACTTAAATATCGAATTTCAGTATTTCGCTCCCATAAAGTTGAACCCTGGAAAGAACGAAAACTCAGAAGTGTGAAATTCAAAATTATGCATACCTGCACCCCTCCCATGTGGGGGGCTGTGCCCCTCCACACCCCTACTTATATATTCTAATTCCGAGGTCGCGCTACATACAAAAACACACAAAACACCACCACACAAACTACATTCTCCTCGCACACACACATCACAGTAACAAAACACACTAACACACACCACAGCCCCTACCCAAAAACCCTTAACACATAAGCACTTACCTGAATCCATAACCTTAGAGAAACACCAGAAGCGCTAATTCAAAATCTCCGGTATGCGAGATTTGGAATTTCGTGCTTCTGTTTTCGTTCTTTCCTGGATTCGACTTTATGGGTGCGAAATACTGAAATTGGATATTTCAGTATTTCGAGCTTCTAAAGTGGAGATATATATATATATATATATATATATATATATATATATATATATATATATATATGCACACACGCATATACATTCATATTCATAACAACAAAACAACAAAGCAGTCACTGAGTAGTCAGAATTTGGTAACAAATGTAATTCACTCATAAAAAGCAGCTTTCAGTTTTCTAGGTGTTAACTTACCCATAGTTTTTCTTTTTTTCTTACCTTTATATGGAGTTAAACTCCATCATTCAAAGTTTTAACATGCCCGCTGAACTACATTTCATTCCAGTGTCTATTAGAAGTAGAGGAAAAGTGAGAAATTCAAGTTCAGATCTCACTGCTACCAATTCCCCCATCAGAAAATGATGTTATATTAGTAAGACATGTTATGTCATAAAGAGAAATCAGACTTATAATGTATTTAAGTAGTAAGAACTGCATATTATTTCAATAATGTCTGAAAAAGACAGCCATGGATGACTATTATATTGCATATTATGAAATTTAAAAGTCAATATAGTTAGAACTAGATTTTTAGAATGCTTTTGTATTTGTATCACTGGTATGATTAGATGCATTTTGTCAGGCAGAGGGTGGTATAATGGTTAAGGTGTTTACCTTATAGACACAAGGTGTGGGGTTTGATTCTCATATGGGGTAATTGACTAGGCTTAAAATGGCCCACCAAGACAGTTAGCCTAGTACTAATCTATGAAATAATGAACCTATAATAATACAAATATTTGACAAAGGCCTCTTGGCTGCATGTTTGGTATACAAGACCTCAGTGTCACACTAACAAGCAAACAAAATACACAGACACTACAGAAAATACAAATGCAAAAAGGGGCAACTGGCAGTCTTTACCCCTTAAGGCAGCAAGGCCAAGACTGTGTGTCTAGTAAAGTCTTAGTCATAAGTGACTCCATAGTCAGACACAAACAATACACCATTTATCGGGCTGAGACAGAGTGAAGGCTAACTGCCATTCAGGTGCTAGGATCAGCAGTGAAACTGAGGCTGTCAAGCCCTTCCCCTATACTTATGACAAGGTCATTGCACATGTGCGCCTGAATGACGTGAGACATAACTCCTTTGATCATATGAAGAGCGACAAGATAGAGCTCTCAAAATCTGCATCTGAAATTTATGAGAAACTAGTACTGAGCTGTATCCTAACCTTGCCAAGAATGATGCCACAGTACAAACAAATATAACAGACATCAATTACTGGCTTAACAAAACATGTCATTCTAAGCGGATCCAGTATATATCAGAGTGGGAGGAGATGTTCAACAACTCTGGCTGTTTTACTAGGGATGGTCTGCATCCCTGTTCTCCTAGCATTGAACAAGGGCCTTTTTCTTCCCATACAGTGCCTTTTTTAGATAAGACCAGTCTCCACAAATTACCTACATAGTTAATAAAAATCAAAACTATATAAAGCTAGCACTGCCTGATTCTGTAGGCCTAAATAAGAAGATGCATTTCTTACAGGCATTACTAACTCTTAAAAATGTAGATATGCATAGCTACTGAAACATGGTTTCAGAACAGCATTAGCTCTCCCACAATACAAGGTGTCACTGCTTACCACTATTGCAGACCCATTGTGGAAAATAAAGATACTACTGGAGTGGGCATGTCTGTAATCCTGAGAAGCCGGCTTACCCCCAGACTTTTAAACCAAGACAACAACCTTGAGCTTCATATTAATTCATGGTGAGTAGAATTCTGTACTATATCATCAGCAAATACTGTACCCTCTCCATGTGTTCTGTAGCCCATAGCTAAACAAATTGACCCCCCCCACTAAGCCTAACACTATCCTCTTGGGAGACTCCATTAACTAAGAAACCTACACCACCTCAAAAAATGCACACACAGATTCCTGTACTTCATTAACGCTAACTCCATAGACCAAACAGTTCAAGTCCCAACAAGGGGTTCAAAAATATTGGACTTGGTTCTCTCCAGTTTTGCCACCCTAAGCTCAACACCTACAGCTACCATGTCACTAGTTAAATCTGACCTTTGTTTGGTCACACTCACTATAAGGGTAAAACATGACTTCCACAAAACCCTTTTACCTTTAGACATTAGTCTAAGGCAAACTCAGTCTGACTAACTGATGACCTAATAACATCTAAATGTCATCCTCATCTCAATGACCTCATCTTACATGCTTGCGCATTTGCAGATAATAAACTTTCAGATCTAAGAAAGTTACCATCCCTCTCTACTCCTCCCTGTAAGATTAGGTTTCATGTAGAGTATTTTCTTTGAATAAGCCCAGAAATGCAGCTACATTAAAGCAGACGTATATCTTTATTTTACATTTTACCTGCAGATTCAATAGAAAGGAATGTTTCAGTAACCCTCAGTCAAGGATACTGATAAGAA
Source organism: Protopterus annectens (assembly GCF_019279795.1). Classification (NCBI taxonomy): domain Eukaryota; kingdom Metazoa; phylum Chordata; order Ceratodontiformes; family Protopteridae; genus Protopterus; species Protopterus annectens. The sequence continues at coordinate 1,007,576,817 of NC_056734.1, read as the reverse complement.
TGTGCAGTACATTAAGTACAAATAAGCTAGGAACCAAGGTTAAATATGCATTTAGACATTTACAGGGTTTTGGTATTAGTAGGAGAGAGACTTCAGAAACAGGAGTGAGTTAGTTCACAACAACATGCAGAAAGTCATTGCAGTGCGGTCCACATAAGTCAGGTACATACACTTGAAAGTAAGTGCAGAAATCAGGTGAAATATCCATCATTTTAGAATATCAATTATACCATTTAGAGAGAAAAGGGATAATTCTGAGTATAATGAGTGCAGAAGCTATGGACATTATAATTCAGTCTATTTCAGTTTATCAGCACTGTTATTAGAGACAGTAAGATTTGACATTCTGAGTACAGAATTTATGGACTGTGTAATAAGTGCAGAAGCTATGGACATTATAATTCAGTCTATTTCAGTTTATCAGCACTGTTGTTTGAGACAGTAAGATTTGACATTCTGAGTACAGAATTTATGGACTGTGTAATAAGTGCAGAAGCTATGGACATTATAATTCAGTCTATTTCAGTTTATCAGCACTGTTGTTTGAGACAGTAAGATTTGACATTCTGAGTACAGAATTTATGGACTGTGTAATAAGTGCAGAAGCTATGGACATTATAATTCAGTCTATTTCAGTTTATCAGCACTGTTGTTTGAGACAGTAAGATTTGACATTCTGAGTACAGAATTTATGGACTGTGTAATAAGTGCAGAAGCTATGGACATTATAATTCAGTCTATTTCAGTTTATCAGCACTGTTGTTTGAGACAGTAAGATTTGACATTCTGAGTACAGAATTTATGGACTGTGTAATAAGTGCAGAAGCTATGGACATTATAATTCAGTCTATTTCAGTTTATCAGCACTGTTGTTTGAGACAGTAAGATTTGACATTCTGAGTACAGAATTTATGGACTGTGTAATAAGTGCAGAAGCTATGGACATTATAATTCAGTCTATTTCAGTTTATCAGCACTGTTGTTTGAGACAGTAAGATTTGACATTCTGAGTACAGAATTTATGGACTGTGTAATAAGTGCAGAAGCTATGGACATTATAATTCAGTCTATTTCAGTTTATCAGCACTGTTGTTTGAGACAGTAAGATTTGACATTCTGAGTACAGAATTTATGGACTGTGTAATAAGTGCAGAAGCTATGGACATTATAATTCAGTCTATTTCAGTTTATCAGCACTGTTGTTTGAGACAGTAAGATTTGACATTCTGAGTACAGAATTTATGGACTGTGTAATAAGTGCAGAAGCTATGGACATTATAATTCAGTCTATTTCAGTTTATCAGCACTGTTGTTTGAGACAGTAAGATTTGACATTCTGAGTACAGAATTTATGGACTGTGTAATAAGTGCAGAAGCTATGGACATTATAATTCAGTCTATTTCAGTTTATCAGCACTGTTGTTTGAGACAGTAAGATTTGACATTCTGAGTACAGAATTTATGGACTGTGTAATAAGTGCAGAAGCTATGGACATTATAATTCAGTCTATTTCAGTTTATCAGCACTGTTGTTTGAGACAGTAAGATTTGACATTCTGAGTACAGAATTTATGGACTGTGTAATAAGTGCAGAAGCTATGGACATTATAATTCAGTCTATTTCAGTTTATCAGCACTGTTGTTTGAGACAGTAAGATTTGACATTCTGAGTACAGAATTTATGGACTGTGTAATAAGTGCAGAAGCTATGGACATTATAATTCAGTCTATTTCAGTTTATCAGCACTGTTATTGCAGATAGTAAGAATTGACATTCTGAGTACAGAATTTATGGACTGTGTAATAAGTGCAGAAGCTATAAACATTATAATTCAGTCTATTTCAGTTTATCAGCACTGTTGTTTGAGACAGTAAGATTTGACATTCTGAGTACAGAATTTATGGACTGTGTAATAAGTGCAGAAGCTATGGACATTATAATTCAGTCTATTTCAGTTTATCAGCACTGTTGTTTGAGACAGTAAGATTTGACATTCTGAGTACAGAATTTATGGACTGTGTAATAAGTGCAGAAGCTATGGACATTATAATTCAGTCTATTTCAGTTTATCAGCACTGTTGTTTGAGACAGTAAGATTTGACATTCTGAGTACAGAATTTATGGACTGTGTAATAAGTGCAGAAGCTATGGACATTATAATTCAGTCTATTTCAGTTTATCAGCACTGTTGTTTGAGACAGTAAGATTTGACATTCTGAGTACAGAATTTATGGACTGTGTAATAAGTGCAGAAGCTATGGACATTATAATTCAGTCTATTTCAGTTTATCAGCACTGTTGTTTGAGACAGTAAGATTTGACATTCTGAGTACAGAATTTATGGACTGTGTAATAAGTGCAGAAGCTATGGACATTATAATTCAGTCTATTTCAGTTTATCAGCACTGTTGTTTGAGACAGTAAGATTTGACATTCTGAGTACAGAATTTATGGACTGTGTAATAAGTGCAGAAGCTATGGACATTATAATTCAGTCTATTTCAGTTTATCAGCACTGTTATTGCAGATAGTAAGAATTGACATTCTGAGTACAGAATTTATGGACTGTGTAATAAGTGCAGAAGCTATGGACATTATAATTCAGTCTATTTCAGTTTATCAGCACTGTTGTTTGAGACAGTAAGATTTGGCATTCTGAGTACAGAATTTATGGACTGTGTAATAAGTGCAGAAGCTATGGACATTATAATTCAGTCTATTTCAGTTTATCAGCACTGTTGTTTGAGACAGTAAGATTTGACATTCTGAGTACAGAATTTATGGACTGTGTAATAAGTGCAGAAGCTATGGACATTATAATTCAGTCTATTTCAGTTTATCAGCACTGTTGTTTGAGACAGTAAGATTTGACATTCTGAGTACAGAATTTATGGACTGTGTAATAAGTGCAGAAGCTATGGACATTATAATTCAGTCTATTTCAGTTTATCAGCACTGTTGTTTGAGACAGTAAGATTTGACATTCTGAGTACAGAATTTATGGACTGTGTAATAAGTGCAGAAGCTATGGACATTATAATTCAGTCTATTTCAGTTTATCAGCACTGTTGTTTGAGACAGTAAGATTTGACATTCTGAGTACAGAATTTATGGACTGTGTAATAAGTGCAGAAGCTATGGACATTATAATTCAGTCTATTTCAGTTTATCAGCACTGTTGTTTGAGACAGTAAGATTTGACATTCTGAGTACAGAATTTATGGACTGTGTAATAAGTGCAGAAGCTATGGACATTATAATTCAGTCTATTTCAGTTTATCAGCACTGTTGTTTGAGACAGTAAGATTTGACATTCTGAGTACAGAATTTATGGACTGTGTAATAAGTGCAGAAGCTATGGACATTATAATTCAGTCTATTTCAGTTTATCAGCACTGTTGTTTGAGACAGTAAGATTTGACATTCTGAGTACAGAATTTATGGACTGTGTAATAAGTGCAGAAGCTATGGACATTATAATTCAGTCTATTTCAGTTTATCAGCACTGTTGTTTGAGACAGTAAGATTTGACATTCTGAGTACAGAATTTATGGACTGTGTAATAAGTGCAGAAGCTATGGACATTATAATTCAGTCTATTTCAGTTTATCAGCACTGTTGTTTGAGACAGTAAGATTTGACATTCTGAGTACAGAATTTATGGACTGTGTAATAAGTGCAGAAGCTATGGACATTATAATTCAGTCTATTTCAGTTTATCAGCACTGTTGTTTGAGACAGTAAGATTTGACATTCTGAGTACAGAATTTATGGACTGTGTAATAAGTGCAGAAGCTATGGACATTATAATTCAGTCTATTTCAGTTTATCAGCACTGTTGTTTGAGACAGTAAGATTTGACATTCTGAGTACAGAATTTATGGACTGTGTAATAAGTGCAGAAGCTATGGACATTATAATTCAGTCTATTTCAGTTTATCAGCACTGTTGTTTGAGACAGTAAGATTTGACATTCTGAGTACAGAATTTATGGACTGTGTAATAAGTGCAGAAGCTATGGACATTATAATTCAGTCTATTTCAGTTTATCAGCACTGTTGTTTGAGACAGTAAGATTTGACATTCTGAGTACAGAATTTATGGACTGTGTAATAAGTGCAGAAGCTATGGACATTATAATTCAGTCTATTTCAGTTTATCAGCACTGTTGTTTGAGACAGTAAGATTTGACATTCTGAGTACAGAATTTATGGACTGTGTAATAAGTGCAGAAGCTATGGACATTATAATTCAGTCTATTTCAGTTTATCAGCACTGTTGTTTGAGACAGTAAGATTTGACATTCTGAGTACAGAATTTATGGACTGTGTAATAAGTGCAGAAGCTATGGACATTATAATTCAGTCTATTTCAGTTTATCAGCACTGTTGTTTGAGACAGTAAGATTTGACATTCTGAGTACAGAATTTATGGACTGTGTAATAAGTGCAGAAGCTATGGACATTATAATTCAGTCTATTTCAGTTTATCAGCACTGTTGTTTGAGACAGTAAGATTTGACATTCTGAGTACAGAATTTATGGACTGTGTAATAAGTGCAGAAGCTATGGACATTATAATTCAGTCTATTTCAGTTTATCAGCACTGTTGTTTGAGACAGTAAGATTTGACATTCTGAGTACAGAATTTATGGACTGTGTAATAAGTGCAGAAGCTATGGACATTATAATTCAGTCTATTTCAGTTTATCAGCACTGTTGTTTGAGACAGTAAGATTTGACATTCTGAGTACAGAATTTATGGACTGTGTAATAAGTGCAGAAGCTATGGACATTATAATTCAGTCTATTTCAGTTTATCAGCACTGTTGTTTGAGACAGTAAGATTTGACATTCTGAGTACAGAATTTATGGACTGTGTAATAAGTGCAGAAGCTATGGACATTATAATTCAGTCTATTTCAGTTTATCAGCACTGTTGTTTGAGACAGTAAGATTTGACATTCTGAGTACAGAATTTATGGACTGTGTAATAAGTGCAGAAGCTATGGACATTATAATTCAGTCTATTTCAGTTTATCAGCACTGTTGTTTGAGACAGTAAGATTTGACATTCTGAGTACAGAATTTATGGACTGTGTAATAAGTGCAGAAGCTATGGACATTATAATTCAGTCTATTTCAGTTTATCAGCACTGTTGTTTGAGACAGTAAGATTTGACATTCTGAGTACAGAATTTATGGACTGTGTAATAAGTGCAGAAGCTATGGACATTATAATTCAGTCTATTTCAGTTTATCAGCACTGTTGTTTGAGACAGTAAGATTTGACATTCTGAGTACAGAATTTATGGACTGTGTAATAAGTGCAGAAGCTATGGACATTATAATTCAGTCTATTTCAGTTTATCAGCACTGTTGTTTGAGACAGTAAGATTTGACATTCTGAGTACAGAATTTATGGACTGTGTAATAAGTGCAGAAGCTATGGACATTATAATTCAGTCTATTTCAGTTTATCAGCACTGTTGTTTGAGACAGTAAGATTTGACATTCTGAGTACAGAATTTATGGACTGTGTAATAAGTGCAGAAGCTATGGACATTATAATTCAGTCTATTTCAGTTTATCAGCACTGTTGTTTGAGACAGTAAGATTTGACATTCTGAGTACAGAATTTATGGACTGTGTAATAAGTGCAGAAGCTATGGACATTATAATTCAGTCTATTTCAGTTTATCAGCACTGTTGTTTGAGACAGTAAGATTTGACATTCTGAGTACAGAATTTATGGACTGTGTAATAAGTGCAGAAGCTATGGACATTATAATTCAGTCTATTTCAGTTTATCAGCACTGTTGTTTGAGACAGTAAGATTTGACATTCTGAGTACAGAATTTATGGACTGTGTAATAAGTGCAGAAGCTATGGACATTATAATTCAGTCTATTTCAGTTTATCAGCACTGTTGTTTGAGACAGTAAGATTTGACATTCTGAGTACAGAATTTATGGACTGTGTAATAAGTGCAGAAGCTATGGACATTATAATTCAGTCTATTTCAGTTTATCAGCACTGTTGTTTGAGACAGTAAGATTTGACATTCTGAGTACAGAATTTATGGACTGTGTAATAAGTGCAGAAGCTATGGACATTATAATTCAGTCTATTTCAGTTTATCAGCACTGTTGTTTGAGACAGTAAGATTTGACATTCTGAGTACAGAATTTATGGACTGTGTAATAAGTGCAGAAGCTATGGACATTATAATTCAGTCTATTTCAGTTTATCAGCACTGTTGTTTGAGACAGTAAGATTTGACATTCTGAGTACAGAATTTATGGACTGTGTAATAAGTGCAGAAGCTATGGACATTATAATTCAGTCTATTTCAGTTTATCAGCACTGTTGTTTGAGACAGTAAGATTTGACATTCTGAGTACAGAATTTATGGACTGTGTAATAAGTGCAGAAGCTATGGACATTATAATTCAGTCTATTTCAGTTTATCAGCACTGTTGTTTGAGACAGTAAGATTTGACATTCTGAGTACAGAATTTATGGACTGTGTAATAAGTGCAGAAGCTATGGACATTATAATTCAGTCTATTTCAGTTTATCAGCACTGTTGTTTGAGACAGTAAGATTTGACATTCTGAGTACAGAATTTATGGACTGTGTAATAAGTGCAGAAGCTATGGACATTATAATTCAGTCTATTTCAGTTTATCAGCACTGTTGTTTGAGACAGTAAGATTTGACATTCTGAGTACAGAATTTATGGACTGTGTAATAAGTGCAGAAGCTATGGACATTATAATTCAGTCTATTTCAGTTTATCAGCACTGTTGTTTGAGACAGTAAGATTTGACATTCTGAGTACAGAATTTATGGACTGTGTAATAAGTGCAGAAGCTATGGACATTATAATTCAGTCTATTTCAGTTTATCAGCACTGTTGTTTGAGACAGTAAGATTTGACATTCTGAGTACAGAATTTATGGACTGTGTAATAAGTGCAGAAGCTATGGACATTATAATTCAGTCTATTTCAGTTTATCAGCACTGTTGTTTGAGACAGTAAGATTTGACATTCTGAGTACAGAATTTATGGACTGTGTAATAAGTGCAGAAGCTATGGACATTATAATTCAGTCTATTTCAGTTTATCAGCACTGTTGTTTGAGACAGTAAGATTTGACATTCTGAGTACAGAATTTATGGACTGTGTAATAAGTGCAGAAGCTATGGACATTATAATTCAGTCTATTTCAGTTTATCAGCACTGTTGTTTGAGACAGTAAGATTTGACATTCTGAGTACAGAATTTATGGACTGTGTAATAAGTGCAGAAGCTATGGACATTATAATTCAGTCTATTTCAGTTTATCAGCACTGTTGTTTGAGACAGTAAGATTTGACATTCTGAGTACAGAATTTATGGACTGTGTAATAAGTGCAGAAGCTATGGACATTATAATTCAGTCTATTTCAGTTTATCAGCACTGTTGTTTGAGACAGTAAGATTTGACATTCTGAGTACAGAATTTATGGACTGTGTAATAAGTGCAGAAGCTATGGACATTATAATTCAGTCTATTTCAGTTTATCAGCACTGTTGTTTGAGACAGTAAGATTTGACATTCTGAGTACAGAATTTATGGACTGTGTAATAAGTGCAGAAGCTATGGACATTATAATTCAGTCTATTTCAGTTTATCAGCACTGTTGTTTGAGACAGTAAGATTTGACATTCTGAGTACAGAATTTATGGACTGTGTAATAAGTGCAGAAGCTATGGACATTATAATTCAGTCTATTTCAGTTTATCAGCACTGTTGTTTGAGACAGTAAGATTTGACATTCTGAGTACAGAATTTATGGACTGTGTAATAAGTGCAGAAGCTATGGACATTATAATTCAGTCTATTTCAGTTTATCAGCACTGTTGTTTGAGACAGTAAGATTTGACATTCTGAGTACAGAATTTATGGACTGTGTAATAAGTGCAGAAGCTATGGACATTATAATTCAGTCTATTTCAGTTTATCAGCACTGTTATTAGAGACAGTAAGATTTGACATTCTGAGTACAGAATTTATGGACTGTGTAATAAGTGCAGAAGCTATGGACATTATAATTCAGTCTATTTCAGTTTATCAGCACTGTTGTTTGAGACAGTAAGATTTGACATTCTGAGTACAGAATTTATGGACTGTGTAATAAGTGCAGAAGCTATGGACATTATAATTCAGTCTATTTCAGTTTATCAGCACTGTTGTTTGAGACAGTAAGATTTGACATTCTGAGTACAGAATTTATGGACTGTGTAATAAGTGCAGAAGCTATGGACATTATAATTCAGTCTATTTCAGTTTATCAGCACTGTTGTTTGAGACAGTAAGATTTGACATTCTGAGTACAGAATTTATGGACTGTGTAATAAGTGCAGAAGCTATGGACATTATAATTCAGTCTATTTCAGTTTAACAGCACTGTTATTGGAGACCGTAAGATTTGACATTCTGAATACAGAATTTATGGACTGTGTAATAAGTGCAGAAGCTATGGACATTATAATTCAGTCTATTTCAGTTTATCAGCACTGTTGTTTGAGACAGTAAGATTTGACATTCTGAGTACAGAATTTATGGACTGTGTAATAAGTGCAGAAGCTATGGACATTATAATTCAGTCTATTTCAGTTTATCAGCACTGTTGTTTTAGACAGTAAGATTTGACATTCTGAGTACAGAATTTATGGACTGTGTAATAAGTGCAGAAGCTATGGACATTATAATTCAGTCTATTTCAGTTTGTCAGCACTGTTATTGGAGACCATAAGATTTGACATTCTGAATACAGAATTTATGGACTGTGTAATAAGTGCAGAAGCTATGGACAGTATAATTAAGTCTATTTCAGTTTATCAGCACTGTTATTAGAGACAGTAAGATTTGACATTCTGAGTACAGAATTTATGGACTGTGTAATAAGTGCAGAAGCTATAAACATTATAATTCAGTCTATTTCAGTTTATCAGCACTGTTGTTTGAGACAGTAAGATTTGACATTCTGAGTACAGAATTTATGGACTGTGTAATAAGTGCAGAAGCTATGGACATTATAATTCAGTCTATTTCAGTTTATCAGCACTGTTGTTTGAGACAGTAAGATTTGACATTCTGAGTACAGAATTTATGGACTGTGTAATAAGTGCAGAAGCTATGGACATTATAATTCAGTCTATTTCAGTTTATCAGCACTGTTGTTTGAGACAGTAAGATTTGACATTCTGAGTACAGAATTTATGGACTGTGTAATAAGTGCAGAAGCTATGGACATTATAATTCAGTCTATTTCAGTTTATCAGCACTGTTGTTTGAGACAGTAAGATTTGACATTCTGAGTACAGAATTTATGGACTGTGTAATAAGTGCAGAAGCTATGGACATTATAATTCAGTCTATTTCAGTTTATCAGCACTGTTGTTTGAGACAGTAAGATTTGACATTCTGAGTACAGAATTTATGGACTGTGTAATAAGTGCAGAAGCTATGGACATTATAATTCAGTCTATTTCAGTTTATCAGCACTGTTATTAGAGACAGTAAGATTTGACATTCTGAGTACAGAATTTATGGACTGTGTAATAAGTGCAGAAGCTATGGACATTATAATTCAGTCTATTTCAGTTTATCAGCACTGTTGTTTGAGACAGTAAGATTTGACATTCTGAGTACAGAATTTATGGACTGTGTAATAAGTGCAGAAGCTATGGACATTATAATTCAGTCTATTTCAGTTTATCAGCACTGTTGTTTGAGACAGTAAGATTTGACATTCTGAGTACAGAATTTATGGACTGTGTAATAAGTGCAGAAGCTATGGACATTATAATTCAGTCTATTTCAGTTTATCAGCACTGTTGTTTGAGACAGTAAGATTTGACATTCTGAGTACAGAATTTATGGACTGTGTAATAAGTGCAGAAGCTATGGACATTATAATTCAGTCTATTTCAGTTTATCAGCACTGTTGTTTGAGACAGTAAGATTTGACATTCTGAGTACAGAATTTATGGACTGTGTAATAAGTGCAGAAGCTATGGACATTATAATTCAGTCTATTTCAGTTTATCAGCACTGTTGTTTGAGACAGTAAGATTTGACATTCTGAGTACAGAATTTATGGACTGTGTAATAAGTGCAGAAGCTATGGACATTATAATTCAGTCTATTTCAGTTTATCAGCACTGTTGTTTGAGACAGTAAGATTTGACATTCTGAGTACAGAATTTATGGACTGTGTAATAAGTGCAGAAGCTATGGACATTATAATTCAGTCTATTTCAGTTTATCAGCACTGTTGTTTGAGACAGTAAGATTTGACATTCTGAGTACAGAATTTATGGACTGTGTAATAAGTGCAGAAGCTATGGACATTATAATTCAGTCTATTTCAGTTTATCAGCACTGTTGTTTGAGACAGTAAGATTTGACATTCTGAGTACAGAATTTATGGACTGTGTAATAAGTGCAGAAGCTATGGACATTATAATTCAGTCTATTTCAGTTTATCAGCACTGTTGTTTGAGACAGTAAGATTTGACATTCTGAGTACAGAATTTATGGACTGTGTAATAAGTGCAGAAGCTATGGACATTATAATTCAGTCTATTTCAGTTTATCAGCACTGTTGTTTGAGACAGTAAGATTTGACATTCTGAGTACAGAATTTATGGACTGTGTAATAAGTGCAGAAGCTATGGACATTATAATTCAGTCTATTTCAGTTTATCAGCACTGTTGTTTGAGACAGTAAGATTTGGCATTCTGAGTACAGAATTTATGGACTGTGTAATAAGTGCAGAAGCTATGGACATTATAATTCAGTCTATTTCAGTTTGTCAGCACTGTTGTTTGAGACAGTAAGATTTGGCATTCTGAGTACAGAATTTATGGACTGTGTAATAAGTGCAGAAGCTACGGACATTATAATTCAGTCTAGTTCAGTTTAACAGCACTGTTATTGGAGACCGTAAGATTTGACATTCTGAATACAGAATTTATGGACTGTGTAATAAGTGCAGAAGCTATGGACATTATAATTCAGTCTATTTCAGTTTATCAGCACTGTTGTTTGAGACAGTAAGATTTGGCATTCTGAGTACAGAATTTATGGACTGTGTAATAAGTGCAGAAGCTATGGACATTATAATTCAGTCTATTTCAGTTTATCAGCACTGTTGTTTGAGACAGTAAGATTTGGCATTCTGAGTACAGAATTTATGGACTGTGTAATAAGTGCAGAAGCTATGGACATTATAATTCAGTCTATTTCAGTTTAACAGCACTGTTATTGGAGACCGTAAGATTTGACATTCTGAATACAGAATTTATGGACTGTGTAATAAGTGCAGAAGCTATGGACATTATAATTCAGTCTATTTCAGTTTATCAGCACTGTTGTTTGAGACAGTAAGATTTGACATTCTGAGTACAGAATTTATGGACTGTGTAATAAGTGCAGAAGCTATGGACATTATAATTCAGTCTATTTCAGTTTATCAGCACTGTTGTTTGAGACAGTAAGATTTGACATTCTGAGTACAGAATTTATGGACTGTGTAATAAGTGCAGAAGCTATGGACATTATAATTCAGTCTATTTCAGTTTATCAGCACTGTTGTTTGAGACAGTAAGATTTGACATTCTGAGTACAGAATTTATGGACTGTGTAATAAGTGCAGAAGCTATGGACATTATAATTCAGTCTATTTCAGTTTAACAGCACTGTTATTGGAGACCGTAAGATTTGACATTCTGAATACAGAATTTATGGACTGTGTAATAAGTGCAGAAGCTATGGACATTATAATTCAGTCTATTTCAGTTTATCAGCACTGTTGTTTGAGACAGTAAGATTTGACATTCTGAGTACAGAATTTATGGACTGTGTAATAAGTGCAGAAGCTATGGACATTATAATTCAGTCTATTTCAGTTTATCAGCACTGTTGTTTGAGACAGTAAGATTTGACATTCTGAGTACAGAATTTATGGACTGTGTAATAAGTGCAGAAGCTATGGACATTATAATTCAGTCTATTTCAGTTTATCAGCACTGTTGTTTGAGACAGTAAGATTTGACATTCTGAGTACAGAATTTATGGACTGTGTAATAAGTGCAGAAGCTATGGACATTATAATTCAGTCTATTTCAGTTTATCAGCACTGTTATTAGAGACAGTAAGATTTGACATTCTGAGTACAGAATTTATGGACTGTGTAATAAGTGCAGAAGCTATGGACATTATAATTCAGTCTATTTCAGTTTATCAGCACTGTTGTTTGAGACAGTAAGATTTGACATTCTGAGTACAGAATTTATGGACTGTGTAATAAGTGCAGAAGCTATGGACATTATAATTCAGTCTATTTCAGTTTATCAGCACTGTTGTTTGAGACAGTAAGATTTGACATTCTGAGTACAGAATTTATGGACTGTGTAATAAGTGCAGAAGCTATGGACATTATAATTCAGTCTATTTCAGTTTATCAGCACTGTTATTAGAGACAGTAAGATTTGACATTCTGAGTACAGAATTTATGGACTGTGTAATAAGTGCAGAAGCTATGGACATTATAATTCAGTCTATTTCAGTTTATCAGCACTGTTGTTTGAGACAGTAAGATTTGACATTCTGAGTACAGAATTTATGGACTGTGTAATAAGTGCAGAAGCTATGGACATTATAATTCAGTCTATTTCAGTTTATCAGCACTGTTGTTTGAGACAGTAAGATTTGACATTCTGAGTACAGAATTTATGGACTGTGTAATAAGTGCAGAAGCTATGGACATTATAATTCAGTCTATTTCAGTTTATCAGCACTGTTGTTTGAGACAGTAAGATTTGACATTCTGAGTACAGAATTTATGGACTGTGTAATAAGTGCAGAAGCTATGGACATTATAATTCAGTCTATTTCAGTTTATCAGCGCTGTTATTAGAGACAGTAAGAATTGACATTCTCTGTACAGAATTTATGGACTGTGTAATAAGTGCAGAAGCTATGGACATTATAATTCAGTCTATTTCAGTTTATCAGCACTGTTGTTTGAGACAGTAAGATTTGACATTCTGAGTACAGAATTTATGGACTGTGTAATAAGTGCAGAAGCTATGGACATTATAATTCAGTCTATTTCAGTTTATCAGCACTGTTGTTTGAGACAGTAAGATTTGACATTCTGAGTACAGAATTTATGGACTGTGTAATAAGTGCAGAAGCTATGGACATTATAATTCAGTCTATTTCAGTTTATCAGCACTGTTGTTTGAGACAGTAAGATTTGACATTCTGAGTACAGAATTTATGGACTGTGTAATAAGTGCAGAAGCTATGGACATTATAATTCAGTCTATTTCAGTTTATCAGCACTGTTGTTTGAGACAGTAAGATTTGACATTCTGAGTACAGAATTTATGGACTGTGTAATAAGTGCAGAAGCTATGGACATTATAATTCAGTCTATTTCAGTTTGTCAGCACTGTTGTTTGAGACAGTAAGATTTGGCATTCTGAGTACAGAATTTATGGACTGTGTAATAAGTGCAGAAGCTACGGACATTATAATTCAGTCTAGTTCAGTTTAACAGCAATGTTATTGGAGACCGTATGATTTGACATTCTGAATACAGAATTTATGGACTGTGTAATAAGTGCAGAAGCTATGGACATTATAATTCAGTCTATTTCAGTTTATCAGCACTGTTATTAGAGACAGTAAGATTTGACATTCTGAGTACAGAATTTATGGACTGTGTAATAAGTGCAGAAGCTATGGACATTATAATTCAGTCTATTTCAGTTTATCAGCACTGTTGTTTGAGACAGTAAGAGTTGATTCAGATATTGGTGACATCTACCTCTACTGTACATAATAAAAACTCTTAACTAAATTACAGTTTCTGTAGACTTTTATTTTGAAAGGTACAAGAAGATTTGGCACATAAAGGAGAGACTGGCACCTGTTTAACCCAGTTCTGTGTAATTAACTGATAAAAAGATGAATTCCAGCCTCATTCCAGTTTCTTTCCATTATTTGCAGTTTATTCCATTATTCTACAGTCCTTAACTCTTACACTCCCTCATCTGGCCCATAGCATAGTGACCCCTTTGGTATGTAATTGTCTAATCATATGACCCAGCTTGAGGGACCATAACATTTCCTTGCTAAGATAATCAAAGGCATGTTGTCATTGAGCTACCCAGACTGCCTTAAGGTGCTATGTTTACCCATTTCCTACAGTCTCTTGAAAGATTATTTCTGTCTTGCCAGCAGCGCTTCAAAAGCACTAGTCCTATGCAACCTCCTACACATCCACAAAACTAATAAATCCCTATACCTGCTCAAAGAACCTTAACTTCCACTTAAACATAAGTAGGACCTCCTGGTGAGACAGCTATATATCCCAGAGAGTCCCTCTTTTATGGAATATGCTTCCTTTGGAATTATTTTACATGAATGACTGCTGGCCCCTCAAGCCCTCATTGAAAGGGATCAAAACTAGAATAATTTAGTCACATTAATAGGTACCTCTGATGTAAGGTATTGTGGTTAGCCTACAATTCGTCATATGAATCAACAGCCTACTATTGAACTATGAACCCATTAGGTGTACAGTGCCTTGCCTGTGTTGCATTCAATTGGCTTAATATCAGTTATAAAACAGGTAATACAGAACACTTTAATTCACCAAAAATCTGTAACTGACATGACAGCGTACATTATGCAAGTATAAATTCAAGCTTGTGTCATTTGTAATGGCAGATTTTAACCATTTTACATAAGAATGTATTTTTGAAAGATTATGGGCAGAATTTATAGACACACAAGGAGCAGCAGTGTTCAGGGTGATTTAGAGAAAAAGTATGGCCATGTAATGCAGAAAATAGCACAGCAAGCAAGCTTTATGATGACAGAGAAATGAGGAATTCCATCCAAATGAGACATGCTGATTATGGAAATGATGACATCAAACATGGAGTGATTCAAAAATCTGTAATGTAGGCACACTGTGCCATAGTGCAAACCTCTTCTGAAACAAAAGTAGGTTTTGATGTACAGGACTATGAATATGTTTGGAGTAGCAGTGGCAAGTGTCAAGCTTCAAGCTACATGTATTTGTTTCAGCTATTAGAGCAAGTGTCCTTAACACTACACACATCACATTAGGTACAGTCAGCACCATACATACTACAACCTAACGTAGATAACAGACAATGTAAAAGGGGGAAAGGAGATCATCTGAGAGCTTGTCAGACTGCTGCCCACAGGTGGAATCAAGGGGATGTATGTATGCCCATCCCAATGGGCTCAAAGGTATTTGTCACATTAACCATCTTGGTTACAGGGGCTTTTCAGTGATAAGGAATGGACATGTTATCACAAGTGTATGCCTGGCATATTATTCACCAGATCCTTAATAATCTGTGATTGTATGTAGAGAAACAAATCTAATTCCCCATAACTGCAGAGAAGAGAACTCTGCTAGTGTTTAATACCATAGTCTGTTTTCCTGAGATCCCAGAAACCATATATTGTACACACGTTGACATCAAGGCCCCACACAGACAAAGTGATACATCAGTAGGAAGAGCTTCCAGTCACTCTGCTTTCTGGTGATGTGCAAGACCCAAGATATTACATACAGTGTGTTTGAGCACCACTCCGGCAGCTGCCATGATTCACATATAGGGGGAGTTGGCATAATGGTTAAGGTCTTTCCTCATACCGACAAGGTACAGAGTTTAATTCTGCCTCTGGTTTTTAGCTAGGCTTGTAAAAATCTGCAGACTGATAGCCTGGTATTTGCCTTTGAACCTATAAGCCACAAATCGGACCTATACCAGTGTTTTGAATGGGGACTTCCCACAGGGTCAACTGTTTGGTAGCAAATACACATAGATTACACCACGAAGTATGCATACATACTATGCAAGCAAGGAGCAAGCCACAAATAATAGAGTGATGTGTGTTGCAAGTGATGTTGGATATGCTTTAGAGCTATGGATGATCACCTCAATCCACAGCACCCAGACCATTGCAGAGATGGCACACAACATACCCATGCAGAAATGAACAATGTCATTGATTGCATGTTTGGACATTGAAAGGTTTGCTTCAGTTGTCTTGACACATCTGGGGGGAGGGAGCTACAATATGCATTAGGCACCTGCAGCAAAATTTTTATGGTATGTGTCATGTTGCATAATATTGCATCTATTTAAACAGCTACAGAAGCAGGGAAATATCTCCACATGATGCAGCATAGCAGTAGGACAAGCAGTGGAACAGCAGGCTGTACAGTCTGGGGATGAAGAGGCAGCAGGATGCCAATACCACATGAGAGACACAAGCAGATGCAATGTAGTGTGGTTCCGTTGAAGAGGGGGTATCTGATTCACAACTATGGTCCACAATGAAGATGATACATAATAAAATAATGCATGTATTATTACATCTAGGCTGTGCAAAACAGTACATGGATTGACCATGCTGTGCATCAGACATAGCCATACCCATGCAGGTCAGGGGATGGCTAAGGCACAGTCATCATCACTTGCACAGTTTGTTGGGGGACAAAGTGACAGCTGACAGCAGCAATATCATGTTGGAAGAATTATAAAAGGTGAATTCAACAGTCACATACTCTGCTATCATGATGTGGGGAGTCAGGGATCATGTAAACCAGTGGTAGCTTTGAGCTGCAGAGTCGCCATCATTGGAGATGCCTACTGTGGTGGCCTGCATTCTTGGAGTTCAAAGTGGTCTATGGCAGGGAAAGTGTAGAACTATAGTATTGACTGTATGCATCTTGGTGGGTTTCCTGTATCGGGAGCTAGCATACCTTCATTATCTATAACAGGACAATGGCTATATGTAGGTTTGGTGCTCTGTGTGGTCATAGTAGTAAATCTATAGAACTATAAGAATGTTCATGAGCAGTTTAGTGAGGGCTCCCTTTTGGTGCTCTGTGTGGTCATAGTAGTAAATCTATAGAACTATAAGAATGTTCATGAGCAGTTTAGTGAGGGCTCCCTTTTGGTGCTCTGTGTGGTCATAGTAGTAAATCTATAGAACTATAAGAATGTTCATGAGCAGTTTAGTGAGGGCTCCCTTTTGGTGCTCTGTGTGGTCATAGTAGTAAATCTATAGAACTATAAGAATGTTCATGAGCAGTTTGGTGAGGGCTCCCTGGAGTTGATCCCAAGGATCATAGTTGTCTATGGTTTGTGAAACTGCTAACAGCCAGGTGTGGCAGGTTGTGTGGCCATAGCAGACAGTGAAGCCATTTCAGCAATGACCTTCATCTGTGGATTGTGTTGATGTGTGTGTGTGTGTGTGTCTGTGTGTGTGTGTGTGTGTGTGTGTGTGTGTGTGTGTGTGTGTGTGTGTGTGTGTGTGTGTGTGTGTGTGCATGCGTTGCGTGTGTGTGTGTGTGTGTGTGTGTGTGTGTGTGTGTGTGTGTGTGTGTGAGTAGGTGTGGCATTTGCACCAATGCTTCACATCTGAACTCTCTCACAGGCATGCACTGCACAGCCTGCAGTGGCAGACCACAGAACAGTTGCTATGTTGCTTATAGAAGAATCCATGGTGGCCACATTTGCCACCAGAGACCTCAGATGCAACATTAGGTCCCTGACCATATACTCCATGCAACTGTGCACAATTCAAAGCAGACATATCAATGCACATATGTTGAGGCACTTACATGTAACCTTCCTAAACCACAAAGACCTCCTAGATGAAGTACACATAACACATACCCTCAGCAGCCCCAAATGTGCTCTTTCAAAACAACACCCGCATCAACACATACAGTCATATCTTATGGAGCCTCTCCCTCTAAGCCCATAAGGCAAGCCAACAAACAATTCAACATTCTAGTCATTGGAGACTCCATTGTGAGACACACCGATGTCCCTCTCACCAGGTTGAGTAAGGAGAAAGTCATAGTCAGTTGCTTATCAGGTGCTAGGGTCCACCACATTACACATGCACTTAGGTTATTGGACCACAATTACCAATATGATACAGCCATAGTCCATGTGGGAGTAAATGACCTGAGAAGTACCTCACTAGACTATATGAAGAGGGACATCATGGAGCTCTTGGAATATGTGACTCAGGCTGGTATGAGGCTAGCATTGAGCAGCATTTTACCTTCTCCGAGGATGATGCCACAATATAAACAAAAGATAATTAATTGGCTTAGTTTCTGGTGTCATTCTAAGGAGGTGCAATATTTGTCAGCATGGAAGGAGATGGTGACTAGACCACACTGCTTTGCCAAGGATGGTCTGCACCTCTCCCCTCTAGGCTTTTGAATATTAGCTAAAACATTATCTTCCCCCATAGTGCTTTTTTTAGGCAATGCCAAACTGAAAGTACTTCCAACAAAGCAAATCAAAACCAAGAAAATCGAAAGGTATTACTGTTCAATGCTAGGAGTCTAAACAAAAAACTCCAGTCCTAGAAGCTCTCTTTACACTACAGAATGCTGACATCTGTGCCGTCACTGAGACATGACTTAAAGCCATGGAGAGCACACAAACAGTGCAAGGTTATAATGCCATCCACACATTTATGCCAGCTACTTCACAGACAGGGACTAAAGGTGGAGGTGTCTCTAATTACATCAAAAATAAATATACTTCAAGGCTGATCAAATAGGACAATGCACTTGAGCTGCTCCATGTTCAAATCACCATACGCAAAATCCAATACCACTTCCTTGCAAGGTATAGATCCCCCTCTATGACCCAAGAAACCATACCATGTATTTAAAATTATTTGAACCGCTAACCATCCAACCCAATACCAGATTCGTTGGTGACTTTAATTACCCCACTATTAACTGGGAATCCTATACAACATCAAACGTACATGCACAGAGATTAATGGATTTTGTAAACAGAAACTCCCTGGACCAGATAGCCAATACACCAACCAGACGTGCAATCATACTGGATCTGATCCTCACTAATATGGAAGACTGCTGCACATCCCCTACTGTAATGCCTTCCCTGGTAAGGTCAGACCACAAAATGGTCTCCTTTGAAGTAAAAATAAAACCTGGACCCCCCCCCCCCCAAGCTAAACCTGGAATATTCAGGAACTATTTTAAGGCTAACCTCCTGCTATTAAGTGAGTACCTGGCAAAATTCTAATCCCCCCATAAACCCCGAGTACACTGCTTCTTATGCAGAACTGTTCACAAAAAACCCTGTACAAGCATTTTAATAGCTGCATAGAGGTAGCTGTATCCACCAAAAAGAAGTACAGAACTAACTCAAAAAACAAGCCACCTTGGTGGGATCACAAAATCAATAGGCTGTATAACAAGAGGAAGAAAATCATGGCATAAATTAGGAGGTGCAGCACCCAGCAGGATAAAAGCACTCTCATCAAACTAAACAAACAATTCAGAGTACAAATAAAGTCTAACAAAGCCAAATCTGAGGTAAGTTTGGCTTCCCAGGTCAAGGACAACCAAAAAGCATTCTTCAGCTATGTCCACAACCTCAAAGGCAATTCACAATTGTGTGCAGAGCTCATTGCAAATGGAGCCACCTATACTAAGCCAGAAGATATAGCAAACCTCCTGGCTGATAAATTCAGTCCATCTTTACCCATTCTCCCCCTCAACCTTCCCTCAGGAAATATCATCAAATATAACTCCCCCTACTATTACTAGGGAAAAGGTCCTTAATGCTCTCTCTAAGACCAGGAACAATGCATCAATGGGCCCAGACAATATCCCAGGATGCCTTCTAAATAGCATGAAACATGACCTATCATGGTCTCTGGAATTACTATTTTACTGTAGCCTCCAAAAAGGCTTCGTGCCTCATGAATGGAAAAAGGTAACAGTCATCCCTCTGCACAAAGGTGGGCTATCTACAGACCTAGGAAACTGCAGACCCATAAGTCTCACTAGTCTTATATGTAAAGCCATGGAAAGAATGATCATGTAGATGATCAATAGAGATATAGTAAACCTTCAGACACTGGACCCAACCCAGTTTGGTTTCGTCAAGGGAAGATCATGCCTACTCAACCTGGTGGACTTCTTTGAGAAGGCCACCAAAGCAATGGATGAGGGCAGAATCATTCACACTGCCTACCTTGACCCAGCCAAGGCATTTGACACAATACCCCACTCTGATATTGTTGACAAACTCAAGAGGTTAGGTACAAACCTGGATGTCAACCGGTGGATAGCCAACCGGCTCACAGACTGGACCCAGGAAGTTAGAATTGGGGAGTCCACATCTGCAAAGAGGCCAGTTGCAAGTGGAGTCCCTCAGAGATCAGTCCTTGGACTGCTCCTTTTTAGCATTTACTTTTCAGAAGTCAAGGCCAAAGTCAATGGTCTCTGGCTGACTAAATTTGCAGATGACTGCAAATTAGGAGCTGTCATTGAATCTCACACTGACACAAATGTTCTCCAGGACGGGCTGACACAGACAAATAACTGGTGACAGAGCCATGGACTAAAACTAAATGTCAAGAAATGCATAATAGTATCCTTTGGGAAGTTATCCATCCCTGGTGACTATTATACTGACAACACAGCCCTTAGAGTTGACCCAGTAGTCAGGACTTAGGGTAACACATAGATAGTAATCTAGCCTTTGACCATCACTTGTCTACACTCTATGTTACTCAACTTATAAACAAACATATGGCATCTAAGTCCAAGGAAGTCATTGTTCCACTATATTCAGCATACATCAGACCTATCATATGTTCAATGCCCCCTTTGGTATATACCTAACCAGGCATATTCAACAACTGCAACATCCGCAGAGGTTCCTCACTAAAAGAATACAGGGCATAAGTAAAATGTCCTATGCAGACCACCTCAAGGCCCTATCCCTGTCTTCTGTCTCCTACAGGCTTTTGAGGGGAGATCTATGCCTGACATATAGGGCATTATCAGACCCCACTCTAATGGACCTCCTGCATATCCACAAAATAAACAGTACCAGAATTACCCATGCTAAAGACTTAAACCTTGCTCGTGATATAAATAGGACCTGCTGGAGAGATAGGTATATATCTCAGAGACTACTGCTTCTATGGAGCAGGCTCCCCATACATGTAAAGCAGAGTTCCTTCCTAACCCAATTCAAGTGCAACTAGGACAATTGGATGAGAAACCGGAAACTCATCCCTGGTATGACACCTATGTCTCTAATGGACACTGTAATTGGTTCATCTCCCAGGCCCATCCTTACCCTTAGCAAGGGTATCAGAACTTGCTAGAGATTTGGGATGCATGGCTAGGCTTAAAAAGGCCCTTGTGGTCATTAGCCTAGTAAATACCTATGAACCTATGACCCTATTACACATCATAGAAGCCACAGAACACATTCATGACCTTCTCAGATAAGAAATTGATCTGGAGTTATGACTCTCTTATGGTGTGTATATGCATTTAACAGGCAGTGCAAATGCTAGAAGCTGTGTGGACTGGGGGCTCATAGGGGGCCTGGGTCAGGCTCACAGTTACAGGAGGGATACCTTGCACTGTTGATGTTGTGAGCTCACCCTGTACTTCTACAGGGGCTTATGATGTTGATGATGTGGATGGGACCTCCCATGGTAATGTTGCAGACAGTGCTGCTGTGTCATTTAACTGAGCGATCGGAATATTGCCATCATTGTTAGCCGCAGGAGACCTGCTTATAGCAGGCATGTGCTGTCCTATGGTGTTGGACCCTCCAACAGTAAAACCTGTGATATCATTTGCAGCATTCAGACATATGCACACACACCTCCTTGATGTGCATAGTGATATAAAATTCTGCATGTATACAGCATAAGGAGACTTGCATAACCTGACATATGGGTTGCTGCAATGCAGCTCTGAGGTTCCTGAAAGGACAGATAGTGCTAACCTGATGCATCCCTTACTGTGCCTCTCCTAGATAAGAGGGTCTATTCTCCTTCCCAGACAAGGTGAGCAAGAACTCATCCGTCTCTGTCGGCCATTACTGTGCTGGTGGTCCATTCCATGTGGAGGACATGTGCTTGTCAGTGTCCTCTACCTTGTTTTTGGATTGTGTATCATATTGGTTACCCTTTACTTCATCTATTATAGAGACTTATTATGGCCACCCACCATTCTTGTCTTGCACTACTCCCTGTCACACCTGGTCCTGATGTATCTTGTCCATGGTATGTTTGCCCAGAATGTTCATGGCATGCATGCAAATGGCTTGCAGTAACACACCATCACCTTGGTTGCTGAATATTTCCAGCCGCTGCCAGTCTCAGGGGTCCATGGCAAGTCCTGTAAACCTGTGGGTTATATATGTCAGTGAATGGGTATGTCAGGCAGTCTATGGAAGTCACCGACCTATGGCTATTGGATCCATATGTATCCTATGATTGCAGATCTATACATTTATTCAATTTCAAGGAGGCCCATCCCTCCTTCAGATCGGGGAACATATAATCTTGGTATGCACTGATTTTTATAAAGGATCTGCTTCCAAAATCCCACTCCCTCTCTCTCTCTCTCTGTCTCTCTCTATTTCTTGAATACCCCCCACCTGCTTTATCATCATCCCTTTTCAGTTTGAATTATACCTTTCTATTTGTGTTATGTATATGAGCCTTAACTGTGTAACTCCAAAATATCTCTTCAAATCAGGTAATCCTAAACTACTTTGCTCTATTGAAAGGATCAGGTTATCCAACTCCTCACTCTCTCCTGCCCCTGAGATAAAATCCTTCAACTTATTATTAACTACTGTCCATAAAATATACCTGACATGTATGTAAAATGAAAGGGACTAAAACATTTTCACTGCTTCTATTTTGCTATCTATATCCATGAACATGAGCTTTCAGTTTCTCAGTTGTATTATTTTTGTTTAGTCTCTTCCCACATACCCTTAGCTGCCATAACAGAATCCTTTTTAATCCACTCTTAAATACTTCATTTTATCATGTTCCCATAAATATGGGAATTGCTGAACAAATAAATGTGTGGGTACATAGTTTATAGCTATAGTCTTGGTTTTATCTTCATTGATGTTATATCCGCAAATGGCTTGAAACTGTCTCAGAATGTTCCACAACACTTAGGTGTCCTTTTCTGGCTTTATCAGCTACAAAATAATATCATCTGCAAATAAAGCAAAATTTCTTGATTACCATATAGTTGTATCCTTGATTTTCTGAGTCCATTATTTTCTTTGTCAATGTCTCTAAATATAACACCAATAACAATGGGGAAAGTGGACACTCTTGCCTGTTTCCTCTGTTCAGATGCAACTTGTCAGAGAGGAACTCTCTCACTATAATTTTGGCTCTCATCCCTCATATATCCTTCTAAGTAACCTTTTATTGTATCAGATAATACAACTACTTCCATTGTCCTACTCATAAAATCTCAGATTACTCTGTGGAATGCTTTCTCTGCATCAGGACCCAACAACAGTGGTGTTTACTTATATCCTGCTTCCCTCTGGATCATCATTGTTCTATTAATGTTGTCAAATGTTTGCCTGTCCTCCATAAAACCACCTTGATCCATATCTATCAATTTTGGCAACACCTTTTTCATTCTTTTAGTTACTGTAAACACTTTATAATTA
Organism: Protopterus annectens; assembly: GCF_019279795.1. Classification (NCBI taxonomy): domain Eukaryota; kingdom Metazoa; phylum Chordata; order Ceratodontiformes; family Protopteridae; genus Protopterus; species Protopterus annectens. Next base: position 1,007,553,172 of record NC_056734.1, on the reverse strand, counting down.
TGGTTTTAAATTGAAATGGGCCTATATAAATCTAGGTCTGAGGTGTATTTACTGTCTTTAGGTATTACAGCCACCAAAGCTTCCTTCCAGGAAATTGGTGCCTTCTCTCATTTTAAAATACTGTTAAACAAAACCTTTCATATCTTTATTACTTTATTCCCTCATAGCTTCCAAATTTCCAGAGGCATACCATCTATTCCTGAGGGTTTTCCTGCAGCTTGATTATATGTCACCATGTTTCCTCCCATCTTAACTGTTAATTTTGAGCCTCATCTACCTGTAACCTTGCCATACTTAAGTTTTCAATAAGTATTTCCATTTCTACTCTTTCTTGATTTCCTCATTTCTCTGCTACATACACATTTTAAATAAAATTTCTTTAGTATCTTTAATACCTGTACAGGATCTCTGCTTATTTTTTCTTGTTATAGGCCCCCTACATTTGCCAAAAAACCCTTTCTACTTTCTGTTGCCTAAGTCATTGTGGTAAACATTTTTGTACTCTGGAGTTATTATCAAAAAATGGTTGCTTAAGAGCAATCCTTTAAAACTCATGCCTATTATCCAGATACTCCCTAAATTTTACTTAAGCACTCTGCAGTTGTTCCTCTTCTTATTCTGTGAGATTACCCTTACTCTGTAATACTTTAACCTTTGTCAGCTTCTCTAAATAATTCTTGTAACTTCTTAACCATACCTCTTTTTCTTTTATTTCTATCCTATTTTTAAACTCTACTTTCATTTTATCTCACCCACTTGCATAACTTCTGAAGAAATTGTTATCTTACTTAATAGCTCTTGAATCATTTCCACTAACCATTCCTTAAGTTCCTCTTTTTTTAACAGGTAGGTGGGGAAGCACCAGTGTCTCATTTTTGCTTTGTTACCCTGTATTTTTATCTTAGGTATTATTGACATATGATCTGAAATAGTTATTGTTTATGTGTCAAAGCTGTCAATTAAATGCATGTTTCTGTGAAATATAATTTGTCTAGCCTAACCCAGTTATTGCACCTTAGATAATATGTAAGTAGTTCCCAGTACTGAATTCACATCTTCCATATCAAATATTTTCATAAATGTCTTCAGAAATCCACCCTCATTTGTTATATTTTCCATTAAAGTCCCCTAACGGCATCCTCACTGCTGCAAATCAAGCTCCAGTCCCCACCTATAAGTAATATTTCTTTCTGAAAGAGGATTATTTCTCCCAAACTTTCTTAAGCTCCATAATAGCAGTTTTAGTTGGAATATAAATACATGCCAGTGTAATTGTCATCCCTTGCTAGTATCCCCCTACTGCTATAAATCTGCCATTATTATCTTTTTCCCCCTCTTCTTTTACTATTGGAGCTCCTTTAGCAATAAGTGGTCTTCATTTCCTTTGTCCCTGATATTCTGCTGAATATCCATCCTAAAATCCTTTCTTTATTAAAGCCACATGCTCAGTTCTTTGAAATGTTTCTCCCCTAGCATTGCTATTCACACTCTGCATTTCTTAATATAATTCATTTTTCTTTCCTTTTTGTCTATACTTGTGATGCCATTCACATTCCAAAATAATATGGATAGTGTAGCCATTATGATAAAAAGTTATTATTCCAACCTATGATATATGACAGCTTTTTAAAATATCTGTTTCCATCTTTTGTGTTACATGCGCCCACTAATGTTTGGCAGGTTGATCCTTTATACATCTGTTTCTTGTCATCTCCATTTGAATCCATGCCACAGTTTGCAATACTTTTTATTTTAATGAATGCCATTAAACAAACAAAAAAAAAATAATAATCCAGACATTTACCCATGCAAAAGTAATAGAAAATATTTCATCCCTACTTATATTATAATCCAGTACACCCCATTCCCCACCCCAACAGCCCAAGATTACAGCATGTTAATTAAACATTTATTCTCTTTTTTGATTGTAATGCCTAGATTTCTTAAAATCAAAAAAGAAAAGAGTTCTTGTTTACTTTAGTATCTTTAACACATACAACAATTGCTGAATATGCTTTACTATGTAGCATTCAATTCATATCACAAAATATTATTTTATGCAAATACTGTTAAGAACAAAAATTGTTTTACTTACAGTTACTTCATTTTTTCCCTTCTAGTGTCTTTTCAAACATTAATGACATGAACTGGGATATATTCTTTTCAGCCACCCCACAAATTTAATAAAGTCAATAAAAGTCTAATCTTTCTTAGCCACTTTTTCTGTGTAAGGCTATATTTCACAAATGTTATTGATGAGTTATAATCTCACATTTATTCACTAATTTCACTGTTGCTGATCTACTTCCTGTTTATCTCCATCTCCCAACCCCAGACTCCGTTTCAAGTCCAAGGTAGTTCTGATTCTACTAGTTAATTCCTGTGCTTTTTACTGGATATTAAGCATTTCCTTTGGAACATTGTAAAAGGTTTCACTGGCAAAGTCTGTTTATGACCCTTATCATCAGAAGAATGAGAAGCAGAGTCTCATTTTTTGATGGCTCAATTTTTGTTGGACAAACTTTCTCCTTGGCCTGTTTTGCATCAAAATGACTTTGAGCCTTCAGGAAAAATATTCTGAAGACAGCTGGATACAGCAGCTTGAATATCACACCTGCCTCTTAACATTCCCAGATTTCTAGGGTATATTTGTTTCTCTTCTGCCTGGTGTACAGTGAAAAATAATTGTCCACATTCACTCTACTCAGTAGTCTCCAATTTTTAAGACTTTGCCCTTTTGCCACAGTTTTGTTAGGACTGACACTTTCTTCTGGTAAGACTCCATAATTACTAATACAGATCTTGGCTGCCTTCTCATGGCTAAGTTTGAAGTATATACATAATGTGCTCTTTCAATTAACAATTCCTGATGTGGAATACCAGACCGGTTGCTTATTTGTGCTTTCATAAAATTAATACAGTCTGCTCCTTCCAGTTTTTCTGGCACAGCAGAAAATCTCAGGCTTTCCCTGTGTGCTCTGTCCTTTAACTCTACCATTTTTTTGAAACAAATCTTCAGCAGACTCATACTCAGCCAACCTTTTCTTCATTTTGACTTCTTATTTTTGCAATTTTATCAATTCATCTCAATAGATGTTTAAAGCGTCTTCCATTTTTTCCCTGCTCTTTGTTATCTGAGCTGATATACTCCTTCGATGTTTCATTATTTTAATCAGCTCTGAGCACATTTGATTTATTTTATTATTGGAAGCCATCTCTTGTACCAAAGCTGGAGCTTGAACTGCTTTAGGATTCTTCCCAGTCAGTGTTATCTCTTCACCTTTTCTAGCTGATTTTCTTTTAGGCTGTTTATGCTTCTTCTTCTTTGCTGCTATTCAGGCAGTGTACTTACTAGCCAGTATCTGAATTTTACTAAAACTGGCGGAATTGCTAGCCCTTATCTCTTAGTTTCTTTTTTCATACTGAGAGAGCTGAATTTAAGCTGTTAATCACAGTGCAGCCATCTTGGAAGTCTCAAGGACTGAACATTCTTGACCCAATTCTTTCAACTACATCTGTCTCTTGCACTACTCCTCTGGTATTTCACTCTTTGGTGAAGTCTAACTACAATCTTGTGACCTTCTTTAAACTTCCAAAAGACCATAAAGCAAACTCTACAAAGTTTAAGGGCTACAAATAGGCCAACCCCAACCTACTTTACAATAAAATATCAAAATTGACTTACTTCTGCACCTCTCCCTGACCTTGATACAGCAACAAGTTTCAGTAAAGAATTCTATACCCATTTACAAAAATGCATAGAGGTATCAATCCCTGCCAAAACAAAGTACTATGAGAAAGTCAAAAATAAACTAGTAGGGTAGCCCATCATCAGAAATAAACTATACAACAAAAGAAAGAAAAAACTCCTTAAATGATTTAGTAGACCCAAACCTCCTATATGAATGAGTCTTTCATAAATACAGTTTTGTTAAAATAGATCCTACATAAATACAGTACTCTCCTTACATAGGCTTGGAAATACAACCATTTTAAAGCAGGCCTATATCTTCACTTTATGTTTTATATTTTCACTTGTAGCTTTATTAAGTGGAAAGTTAATAACCTTCAGGCCAAAACACTGATAAGGACAAGACATACAAAGTTCCCAAGTTCCCAAGAGTATATTACAAGATGTGCAGAATTTAAAGATTCTCAAGAGAACATTTTGTTGTGTATCAGAAAGACCCTACAGAGATGGAGACAGACAAGAGGCATTTACAGATAGGTACCTGAAATAATAGATCTTATTAATATGGTACAAGGCTTGGGAATCAGGGTTGAAGAGTTGTGTGAATCTGATAGGACTTTACAGAGTTTGTTATTAACACAAATACACTCTCAAGACAGAAGTTCAGTTTGCAGTCTTCAGTTATCAGTTCTTGTTTGGTTACAGAAGTCTTCACTGTGAGTCTTCAGTTTTCAGTCTTTACAGAAGTTTAGTTCTGTCTTTGTTCACTATTTCTTTGGAGCTTGTTTGAATACAATTCAGACAGCTTCAGTTATATGACTTTATCTAGGCTGCCATAATTTGCTATAATTCAATACTGCAATAGAATAACTTGCTCAACATTCTGATATTGCTGCTCTTTACAATAAATACTGCTAACCAAACTATTAGAAGTTCATTGTGACTTTTATTCTGAAAAGTGCACTTAAAGAGTGAAGCAGCAAGAGTTGGTACTTTTTCAGATCAGTTCAGTTCCAAACAATTTTCTTCACCCCTCTTCTCAAGGATAATATCAAACACATTACAAAAAAAAAACTGAAGAACACTATCACACACACACTAAAGGAGCACATGAACTTAGGTTGCCTTCTGAAGTCAAAGAAAATTATAAATCCTTATTTAGCTACAGGCAGGATTTGAATGAGCCATATGATGCTTAACTGACAATGACTGGATAGATTATAAGTGGTGTACAATGTTTGCAACTACTGTTGTTTCAGTGGTGTCTGTGTATAATGTTTGCAACTAAAGTAGTATCAATGGTGTTTACTTTTCATTTGTATAAATGTAAGATTGTCCATGTCATAAGTGATAATTTAATAAAGATGTTTATTGGGAAAAAAAATCTAAGAAACAATGCTCTGTATAGCTTCGCAATGATATGTCATATTCTGACTCAACAGGCATTTCCAATATCATTCCAAATAAATTTACTGCCAGTTGCACCCCTAAGGCTTCTGTTCAAAGCCCTGAAATATCCAAATCCTTTATTCCCCAATTATCTCTAAATATTGTTTACTAAAGTGCTTACCATGACCAACAGTACTTTTTCTATGAGACCTAGTAATATACTTGATTGCTTAACTGAGACTGTTAAAAATGCCCTTGCAGACAACAGTGCTTAAGCATTTTAACCCAAGTTTAGATACCCTCAGTAAGAGTTGCCTTACAACAGACCTGGGTAATTATAGATCACCTTACAAGTCTCATCTTAAAAAGCCACGGAATCACAGGCCTTAAAGTCCCACAGCTGCCAAAAGATACTGGAATCTCTGTCCTTTTATTCAGTATCTTACATACTTTTTGAGGGGAGATCTCTGTCTCAGTTATCACACTATTAGAGATACAGTTGTCCTGGGTAAGTTGCAAGTTATCTTTCAGCAATAAGAAAACTTTGTTGAAGTTACTCTGAAGTAATCTTTGAACCTGGTTGGTGAAAAAGCATGCTGAGAGGATGAGTAGGGCTGCGGCATATAATATTTGTGATATTTGCTGTTTCAGTTAATAGTAAGTTAATCAAAACTGAGACAATGATAATTGTTACCTCTGAGTCCTGGGGACCCTTACAGTGAAAGTTGTTGCTTCTTTGAATGATGTAATCAGTTTGATTGTTTTAATTCCTTGATGAAAATTAGATTGTCAAACATTGCATTGGGCTGTCTGAAAACCTTAGTTCAACAAGTCTCTCAATAAGGATTGGGTGGTTCACAGATTTGAAGGCTTGCTTGTGGTTGATAAACATACCACTTATAATGAATTATTTTTCCCATGTTAAAAATATGTGAAATTAGTCACTGAGTGATACACAGTGGGAGTGCTGAATCCTTGCAATTGTCAGTGTTACATGACTTGATATATTGTATAGTTCGGATGTATATAAGTCAGTAGGTTTGCTTACGTTTAATGTTTTAATTGATAGGGCCATGGTAGATGATTTCCAGGAGGAGTGAATGAAATAATAATATTTAAGAATGGGGGGAATAATGAATGGGAGGAATTCATCTGGGGAAGATAGAGTCTTATCTACTAAAATGAAACTTAGGTTGTGTGGCATTCTGCTAAATGAATTTAAAGTAAAATGTTGATAATGAAACTGGAAAAGTGTTTGTGGTGGATGGGAAAGCTGAGAATGATATTGCGGAGTGTGATGGTAAGAAAAGTCTGAATTTATTGATAGATGTAATTGAAAAGAAGGTATTGTTATGTTTGGAAGGTTTGATATCAGCTAAAAGTTTTTTTTATAACTCAGCAGAAAATTGAACTTAGTAAGCAGAGATACTGTACATGTTTGTTTCTTTGATAACAGATTTACTATTCTTTAAGAATGATATGGCTTGTTTTCAGAGTAATGAAAAGGAGTCTGTTGTTCTTGTTTTTCTATGTTTGTCAGTTCCATCTTTGAGTGAACAGATGTTACATGTCTGAGAAAAGACATGGGGATTTTTATTCTTCAGTAAGACACATGGAATGTTGGTCAAGTAGGTTCTGGTTAGGTACTAATATTTTATAGAACTGTTATACCATCTCATCGGGAAGAAGAGGGAGTCAAATGATAACGATTTTTTCTCTAGTGACTATGATGAAATTAGTGAGTAATGGTCACATATATAGTTTGGCAGTATATTTATGTGATTGCAATGCTTTAAAGAATAATAGTAATTCATGTGTACAAGACAGTATTTGCACATCTGAATGCTAGATGGAGTAGGTAATGATACCAGTTAAGAAGCACAGATTAGAATCTGATAGCCGCTCCATTCCATTGAGTTTATAGTCCTCAAGGAGAAATAAGCTTTTTGCCATTATACCAAGAAATGAGTTGTTCAAGCACAGTGTCCAGCATGGGAATAGTGCCAGGAGAGGGTATGCAGAGGAAGAGAAGGGAGGCAAAGTTTGGTAGTGTTACTTGACAAAATATAGATATTCAGCTAGTTACCAATTGTGCTACCCCAGGTTTTTTTAAACAGTTTGTAAAGCGCACTGGTGTTTTAACAGCCTACAAAACAACCTCCACTGCTGTAGCAGATTGTCATGTATCATTGGTTTAAGAAGAGCAGGATAAGAATGGCACAAGCATATACTTTGGATAAGTAGCTAGAGTTTTATTGTAAAAAGAAAGATGCAAATCTTAACTCATTACATAAGTTACCACAGCTGTCCTCAGCTAGACTTGCAATTATAATTTAGACAAATCAGATAACTGCATAATCAAGACTGGATAACACTTAATCCAGCAACACAGAAATGATAATCTAATTTGCACTGTATAAATGATGCCAGTGTTAATCATTCGGACGAAAAGATACTTAAAGGTCATAATGTTTAATTTCACTATTCAAAGGCCTTAACACCTATCACATGTATAGCAAAGATAAGTCCTTATCTATTCAGTGTGGTGCAGAAACTGTAACCCAAAATGCCAAGCAGGATAGTCATTCATCTAGCAAAGATCTAGTTCAATTCATAGTCAATTCAAATGCCATGATTTCACAGGAAAATTGCTTCATCTGAGATCTAGGAAATTCAAACTGCACCACTTTACAAATCAACACATGGACATCTGCAAAAACTGTCTGAGAAATTAAACATTCACAGAAGTCTTAGGACTCAGTGCCAGGCTTCAGATAAATTATGCTGTATGTGAATTTCTTATCAGTCAAGTAAGTAGCTTAGCTTCCTTTTTGAGAAAGAAAATTGCTTGCATTACAGCATGCTTAGTTTTGCAGAGTTAAATGTTATGTAGTTAGAAAGAAATTGTGTTTCTTATACTTTAAACTGCTAGCTCAGAAGAATTATATGTTGTCTCATTGTTTAGTTATCACTCTCTCTCTCTCTCTCTCTCTCTCTCTCTATATATATATATATATATATATATATATATTTTTTTTTTTTTTTTAAATTTAACATTTGTTTACTGGGAAAGAACAACTTGGACACAGGACATTTTCTGTGGATGCCTGGGAAGAAATGCTCCAGACATGTCTTCGGAATGTGGCAGGAAACTGGTGTACCTGGAGGAAACCCATATGAATGCAGGGAGGACAGTCAGACTCCGCACAGAAGGCAACCCAGCCAAGAACTGAACCAGAGAACCTCTTGCTGTGATTAACAACACTAACCACTGCACCACTGTGCTGCCCACATGAAGATGATGATGATGATCTGGAGGGAAGCAGAATGTAAGAAAATGTTGTTGGTTTGTTCTGATGCAGAGAAAGCATTCAACACAGTCAACTGGAATTTTATGAGGAGGGAAATGAAAGCACTTGCATTTCCTGATACAATAATAAGGTTAGTTAGGGGGATATATGAGGGATCAGAGGCAAAAATTAAAGTGGGAGGGTTCCTCTCTGATAAATTGTGTCTGTGGGTCTGAACAGAGGAACCAGACAGGGGTGTATCTTTCCCCTTTCTTATTTGTGTGTATTTGCAGCCATTGGCAAAGAAAATAAGGGACTCAGAAATTCAAGGATATAATTGGTATGGAAATCAAGAAAAGCTTGGCTTTATTTGTAGATGGTATTATTTTATATCTAATGAGGCAAGAAAAGGCCATCTCAGTGTTGTGGATCATTCTGAGACAGTTTTGAGTTTTTTCGAGATATAAAATTAATGAAGACAAAACAAGTGCTATAGCTGTAAACTGTATACCCACACATGAATTGGTTAAGCAATATTCACATTTGTGGGGATACAATAAAATGAAGTATTTAGAAGTATGGGTTAAAAAGGAAATTGTTATGGCAGCTAAGGATATATGGGAAGAGACTAAACAACAGATAATACAAACATTTAAAAAACTGAAAGCTCGTTTTTATGGATATGGAAAGAGCTAGCAAGATATAAGCAGTGAAAATGTTTTCAATCCTTTAGGTTTGTATATAGACCAGTCATATGTTTATCAACCAGAGTAGAAGTTATGGATAGTAATTAATAAGGAGTCGAAGGATTTTATCTGGGAGGAGAGGAGGTCAAGGGGCAAGAGGAATAATTTGATCCTTGTGATTGAACAAATTAGTTTAGGAGTATCTGATTTGAAGGGATATTTTATAGCTACACAGTTGAGGCTGACATGCATAACACAAGCAAGAAAGCTGTAATTCAAAGTGGAAAGGGATGATTTTATTTATTTTATTTTATTTTCCATTTGTTTACTGGGTTAGTCTGACTGGACACAAGGTGACCATTTTCAGTGGAGGCCCAGGGAGAAAAGCTCCAGATACATAGTAAAAAATTATAAAAAATAATAAAAAATAACAAAAAATTATATAAATATAGTTATTTTGTACAAACAGCATAGAACACATAAAAGAAGTAAAATCGCAGTTTTACAAATGATGCAGCATACAGTGGTTAGAATATTGAAAAACAAAATTAAACAAGATATTATACAACAAATATATAGTTGCTTGAACATAAATTCAAAAAGAAGTTTCCATAGACAAACAGGGTTATAGGTTAATTTCATAGGTTGGTACTAGGCTATCGGCCCTAGGGCCTATATAAGCCCAGCCATAACAATTCCCTGGATATTTCTTCCCACACTATTTACTTCCCTGGATCCCTGAAAAGTAGGGTGACTGACGTGATCCCTGGGGTGAATTTCCTTTCTCCCATTCAGTCGTCAACGTTCCTTTTGAAGAGGGCCAAAGAGGTGCTCTGCTTGACATGTACGGGCAGTCTATTCCAGAGTCTGGGGAGTCTCTGGGTCAGGAACCTATCCCTCCAGCATGTTTTGTTTATTGTGATGACAAGGTTTAGATCTCTGGAGTGTGTGGCTCTGAGGGATTGAGATTTCTTTAAGTGTAGCATGTCCAACAGCTCTGGGTTTGACATGGCCTTGTATGTTAAGCAGAGATCGCTCTGAGTAGACGATATGCGACAGAGTATAGCTGGAGTTTTTTAAGGTGGTCAGTGCAGGGCATCTGCTTTAGGCCTGTGATTCTTTCTGCAGCCTTTCCAGTTGTTGTAGATGTCTTGAGAGGTACATACCAAACGGGACATTGTATTCTATAATGGGTCTAATGAGGGAGGAGTACAGTAGGACAATGACCTCCTTTTTTCTGGATGAAAAGCCCTTACTGATGAGGTGTGCCACATAGAAGGATTTCCTAACTGTTGTGGTGATGTGGTTATCGAAGGTGAGACCACTGTCCGCCTGTGTCCCTAAGTCTCTTGTCACACTTTCGGTGTTTAGTGCACTGCCACCTATGTGGTAATTCATGGGTACATGTTTTTTCCCAAAGGGGATAACTATATATTTCTTGGCATTGAGCTTGAGCCCATGGCTCTGACATCAAGCATCTGTTTCTGTAAGGCCCTTTTGTAGAGTATCCACATCATTTAGGGATTCAATAATGGCTCCCAGTTTGCAGTCATCTGTGAACTTTGTTAGCCAGAGTCCCTTAGTGCTGGCCTGTACTTCAGAGAAGTAGATGCCAAACAAGAGCGGTCCCAGGACTGAACCCTGAGGTACTCCACTTGTCTCTTGTCTGGAGCTTGATTTGGAGTCTGCTACTTTTACAGTGTGGGTTCTGTCAGTAAGCCAGTTGGCAACCCATCAAGTGACGTAGGGATTAATGCCCAGCTTAGTAAGTTTATCTGTGATTCCAGAGTGGGGGATGGTGTCAAAGGCCTTGACAAGGTCCAGATAGGCTGTGTGAACCATCTTACCCTCGTCCATGGCTCTGGAAACTGATTTGAAGAAGTCAATCATGTTCAGGAGACAACATCGGCCCTTCACGAAACCAAACTGAGTGGGGTCCAGTCTTTGAAGGTTGCCAATATCTTTGTTTATAAGTTCCATGATAATGCATTCCATGGCCTTGCAGATCAGGCTCATCAGACTGATGGGGTGGTAGTTCCTGGGATCCAAGGTGGATCCCCCTTGTGTAGTGGGATAACTGTAGATGTGTGCCACTCAGTGGGCATGAAGCCTGAGGTGAGGCTATGATTAAACATGACACTTAGGTAAGGTGCCAGTTCATTTTGTAGTTCATGTAGTACACAGCCCGGGATATCATCTGGTCCCATGGATGCTGTATTCTTAGCTTTGGAGAGTGTGTTTTTTTACCTGTGTGGCCATTATTACCAGAATTTGGCAATCTTCTGGTATTGAGATGGGCTGTTTAGGGGCTGAGAGGGGGATAAAGTTGGCACTGAATAGATCTGCCAGGATATTGGCAATATCCTTGGGATCAGTATATTCAATGCCATTCTGTTGTAGCTCAGAGCAGATCTGAGCATTACCATTTAGATTCTTGACATAATTATAAAATGCCTTGTGGTTGTCTTTGGAATCTTTGGCAATTTTATTTTCGCAACTAGCTTTGGAGGATTTTATGAGGGATCTCAGCTTCTTACTGAGGCTGGTAAGGGAGTTTTGTGCATCCTGGGATTTTCCTCTTTTCTGCAACAGTTTCTTCCTTTTGTTGTAAAGATGTTTATGGCAGGGGACCACCAGATTGGCTTCCTTTTTTTGGAAGAGAGCATCTTGGTTCCATTTGGGATGGCACTATTCATGCATGAGTGGATGTGCTCGTACAGTGCCTTAGTGTAGGATTCAGCAGTCGAACTTTCAGTTCCCATCTGCATGGGTGTCATGAAGTTTGTCACTTCTGACTTGAGTAGCATGAAGTTGGCTTTTGAGAAGTTTTTTATGGAGGTTTCCTTACTAGGAGGTGGGGGATGGATGTGGATGTTAAGAGTGATTAACTTATGGTCAGACCTGACCAACAAGGGGGGGTGACCATAGGTGTGGAGCATCAATTTCCCATGTTGGTAATGACCAGGTCTAGGATATTAGAGCTCCTGGTGGGACTATGGATTAGTTGATCCCGGGCATTGTAATTTATGAATTCCAAGAACCGCTGGGCAAAGGTGTTGGTACACGAGTAGTTTTCGAAGTTAATGGCAGGGTAGTTGAAATCATCCAGTATTAGGGTGTTTGGTTATATCTTAATATTTTCCAGTATGTTTAGAAAGGTCTAGTGAGAATCTTGGGACATGGTGGGGGATCTGTAGCAAGCTAAATTTGGATTGCAGTCTTACCTAGTTAGTTGCACCTGGAGAATTTCAGATGCATTGTGTTGGGCATGAAGCCTGATGGTGTGAATATCCTTGGTGAATATGGACACTCCTCCACCTTTAGTGTTTTGGTCCTGGTTTGGTGGCCGAAAAATGTGGTAAGAGTTTTAGCCTGGTATTGCTCTCTGGAGCCTTGAACCAGGTCTCAGTTACTGCACAGATATCAATGTTCTCCATTTTTAGGAGTACCTCGAGAGAGTGCATTCTAAGGTTTAGATTTCTAGCATTGAGTAGCATTACCTTCAGAATTTGCATGCTTGTACCTGTGATCCCCTTTGAATGACACCAGAAACTTAGCCAATTGTTGAAGTCAGTCATTTTGTCCTTATATTGTGGTATCATTCTGGGTGAAGGCAGGATGCTAGTCTGGGTTAGGGTCATACCTGTCTGGGCCACATGATCCGAGAGCTCTTTCATGTCTCTTTTCATGTAGTCCAGGGAGGTATGTCTCAAGTCATTCACTCCAACATGGACAATGACATAGTCATATTTGTACTTGTTGTGGAGTGACTTGAGTGCATGCATTATGTGGTGGATACTGGCACCCGACAGGCAGCTGACTGTAATTTTTTCCTTGTTCACCCTGGTGAATGGGACATCAATGTGCCTGATTATAGAGTCACCTATGACTAACGTGTTAGGTACATTGTCTTGCCTTAGGGGGTGTTGCTGGGTGGTAAACTGGTGTTGTGAACTATGTGACACTTTGGTTATGACTGGTGTTTGTTGCGTTTCAGCTTCGGAGTTCCTTGTTGCTTGGGCAGGTTACAGTTAAGGGCCTCCGCATATGTAGATTTAATGTTGCTAAGTGTGGGTGTTGGTGGTGTGGGTTTAGAAGGGCAATGTGTTGCTTGATATGTAGTGTGGGTGTTAACCTTCTCTTCTTGACTGTCTAGCACAATCTTGGGTGGAGAGAGCTTTGCTTTCAGTTTGGCTATGTAAGTGCATCTCTCACAGGTTGTAGTTCTGGGTGGTAGGAGGAGAGGGTTGTCTGTGTACATAAGTCAATTGTTGCATTGCCCCAGTATGCCCAGATTCACCAGGTGGACAAGAGAAATCACTGGAAGCTGACCCTTGGAAATGCCTGGTTTGGTGCTTTTTTTGTAAAGTACAGGAGCTGTTTCCCTTGCCTTAGCAAGGTACTTTACAATTATAGGCTGTTTAGTGCCTATGATTAATTTCTCCTTATTAATAAGGAGAGTTGAGTGCTTGTATCAGTTTAAGGCTTCCTGGTGCTTTCCAGCAGGTATTAGAACAAGTGCTTGTCACAGGAATGCTTAAAGGTAAGATGAAAAAAAAATGGTTTGTCCTAAACACTGCAGTGTGCACTAGATAAGTTAGATGTGAAAGTAGGTAACGTAAGTTTTACCTGTCTAAAAGTAAAGTTTTAGTGGAGAGTCACTATTATTAAAACAGCAAGATAGATTGAAAGGGTGTGGTCACTTTTGTATTCTGGTACTATGGAATACAGTAGGATGGCCAATATATTTAAATAGTTGAAGAGGAGTGATTTCACAAACTTATAATTTTGTGCTTACTCACACAAGCCAGTGAAAGCAGAGAGGAAATAAGATATATGGTCAAATTAACATAAGAGGCAGGCAACTAGAAAGACAGTGGTACTTAAGAACATGACAGTAAGCGGCTGGGAGGGTGGGGAAAAATGTCTGCCTGACTCACAAGAGAGAGAGCTGTGGTCTCTTTTAAAGTTTTAATATGCAGTTAAAAGCAGAATACAAGTAAAACACAAGGTAAAGAAAACAAATCACATTATTCAAAATATATAAAGGCAATAAAGTAATACAAAATACAACAAATAAAAAGCAAACTAACCTTTTCTTCACAGCAAAGTGTAGCAGAGTCTGTGTGAGCTTTTCTAGTAAACTAGAAATCATAACTATAAAGGTGGCCTAAACACCTGGTTCACAGTACTATGCACTAAGTGAAACTACACAGTACACCTGTGATCTAGGGATGTTGAAAGTCAGGAACAGATGAAATTAGTATGGTTCTATACAGGAACATATCCAAGTTTTGAACAGGTGATCTTTTAGTAAGGATTTGAAAGTATGTTTACTATTTAGACATATAATGTCAGGTGGTAGAGAGTCCCAGCCTTAGCAACTGCATAGGAATAAAGAGATTGGCCTGAGCTATGTAAGCAATTGGTAACAGTCAGTAGGGCAGTATTGGAAGATCTTAGTTGATGCGCAGTATTATGGAAGGGGAGCAGACCAGACAGGGCAGTTATTTTATTTGGCTGGTAGAGCAGTTGATGGGTCAGGAGAAGTTGATTGTATTTTACTAGATTAAGAAGTTCTAACCATCCTAGTTGTCTTAGGAATAGGCAATGGTGGGAGTGAAACAGCATTGGTTGCAAATTTTCAGGTTTTATTGTAGCGGGTAGATAGTTTCAGAAAGTCAGATTTGTTTAGGTTAATTAGAACTGGGGAAGCGTATAGGAAGGTGGAGAGCAGATGGGTACGAGACATAGTGATTAGGGATTCCTGTGTGATAAAGCTCTGGTAGAGTGAACATAGTTTTTTTATGAACTTTGGCAATTGCTAGTGCTATATGTTTGTTGACTTTTAGGTTTTGGTCAATAGTTACGCCTAGTAGCTTGGCTCGAGTTACTGGTGTGATAAGGGTATTGTTGGGGGATGTTACTGAGAATGGCGAGGTAGAGGTGAAAGTTTTGGATGGGTGGAAGATCATGAGTTGGGTCTTAGATGGGTGTAGGATGAGTTGGGAGGAATTTAGCCATTTTTCTATAGTATAAGTGGAGAAATCCAAGCAAACAAAAGATAAAAGTCCACCTTGGTTCAGACAAGTCACAAATATAAGCAGCAAAAAACCAACAAGGGCCAAGACAGCTAAAACCCTAACTTTAATTGTAACTAATAAAAGATAAGCACTTTTGGACAATCCCTTCATCAGATCAAAGAACAAAGTGTTTAACTGTTTTAAGTAACACTTGACCAATCACAGACTCAAAGCTGCACCACACCTCTTTCCTCTTTTTCAGAGCTCTTGCTTATAGCAAGTTAACCATTTTAATGCCTGAGCTTGCATTCTCTCAAAATGGGTTTTAGGGGAAGATATCCATTCAACAGTGGGGGTTAATCAGCTTGTAAATCTGGTATCCAACAGGCTTCTGCCACTTCTGTTCGATTGCGTATATCACCCCCAACCTAAACTCTATGCGTAAGATAACAATCTAACTCTATGCTGATTGTTGCTCTTGCAATGTGGTATATCTTGCCAAATGTGGCTCCTGTACTTTGTTTTATGTGGGTAAAATGAACAAAAGATTAAAAGACCACATACTGCAGCACCTGAGTGACATTAGATTTAGTAAAAACACTAGTGCTTTATATCAGCACAAGCTAAATAAACCTGAACATAATTTTGCTTTCATGGTACTACAGTTATGTGAACCAGATAAAAGAGGGGGTGATATATGCAATCAAATGATAATGATAAACCCCCACTTTTGAATGGATATCTTCCCCTAAAACACATTCTGAGAGAACGTAAGCTCAGGCATTGGAATGGTTAACTTGCTATAAGCAAGAGCTCTGAAAAAGAGGAAAGAGGTGTGGTGCAGCTTTGAGTCTGTGATTGGCCAAGTGTTACTTAAAACAGTTAAACACCCTTTGTTCTTTGATCTGACAAAGGAATTGTCCAAATGCGCTTATCATTTATGCTTTACAATTCAATTTATGGTTTTAGCTGTCTTGGTCCTTGTTTTTTTGTTACTTATATTTTTCTATAGTAGTGAAGGCTTCCTGTGTTCTGTCTTGGAGTAATTGTAGAGAGGGGACTGAGCAAATAAGGGTGGTGTCATCAGCATACTGTAATATATTAGTTTGTTGAGTACCCGAGGGGAGGTTATTGGTAAAGATGGAAAATAGTAAGGGACCAAGAATGGATCCTTGTGGAACACCTTGTCCCGCTGGGAGGAGAGGGGAGAGAGAGTTATGCCCTTTAACAACTTGTTACCGGAGGGACAGATGATTTTTAAACCACAGTAGAGAGGAGGTTTTCAGACTGAGCTAAGACAGATCCGATAGTAATTTGCAGTGGGATACTGTGTCAAATGCCTTTGACAGGTCTAGGAAGACAACAGATACTAAGTTACTGACATTTCTTTGTTGGTTGTCGTGGTCAGTAAAGGATATAAGGGCAGAGGTGGTACTATGGTTTGGCCGAAATCCATGTTGGGAATTTGCTAGCAGGTTATATTGAAGAAGATGATTCAGTAGTTGGGTGTGTACACATTTTTCTAAGATTTTTGATAGGGGAGATAGTATAGCCATGGGGCGATAATTACTAAGTTCTTTCGTGGAACCACCTTTGTGTAGCAGGATGACGTAAGACATCTCCAGAGAGAGGGGACAGTGTGTTCAGCTATGGATCTATTGACGAGTATGGAAATAGGATAGGCGATGGCAGAGGCAGCAATCCTGAGCTAATCAGCGGGGAGTTTATCAGCAGCAAGAGTGTTGGGTTTCAATTTGGCAAGGTGTTTTTGAATTAGGTCAGTTGGAACTGTTTTAAGAGAGAATTGGGAGTTGGTCTTATGGTGACAGTTTTGTATTTTGGGGTATTTGTAGTACTAGTGGGGAAATTGTTGAATAATTTGGAATGGAGGATGTGAAATAGTCATTAAACCGGGTGGCAATATCATTGTTATCACCTTCAATGTCAGGGTTTGGGGAGGTGATTTTGCCTGGTTGGAGAATGTGGTTGATTGTGGACCAGAATTTATGTGGATTGTTGTAGTGAGGTTTTTGTAGCTGGATATAATAACTTTTTTTGTCATTACGTATTTGTTTTTTTGCTTTGTTTCTGAGTTCTAGGAAGTAACGAACTCAGGAACACCAAACAAGTACCTCCACGATATAATAAAAAACATACAGTTTATTCCAGAAAAAACAAGCGCTTTCGCATACACACAAGTATGCTTCTTCAGGTTACCTGAGTTCTAGGAAGTATTGTAGATTTGTACTTGTTTTGTTGGCATGCCAGGTTGCCCAAGTTATGTCTTGTTTTTGAGTAAGGATCTTGTGTCCTTTGAGATCCATGAGGCTGGGTTGGTTTTAGTATGAATTATACGTCGTGGGGCCATAAGATTAAGGACACCTAAGAAGGTAGTATTAAAGTATTCCATGGCTTCATCTAATGGTAGAGTTTTAAGAGGTGACCAATTTATTTTTTTAAGGTGTTGATGAATTGGTCTGGTAGTAAATTATTGGAACTACAGATAGAAAGTAGGATGGGGGTTTATGGGTTTTCAGTGGTGTCTTAGTATGAATGTGGGTAGGTGATCAGTGAGGGAGTCGGGTAACATACCAGATATATTGGCAGATGAAGGAAGACTTCTTGGTTAGGATCCAGTCTAATATGGATTCATTTTTGGTGGATTTGTCTATACATGTGGGGGTTTGGATAAGCTTTGTGAGGTTAAAAAGGTTTACATGATATTTCGCGGGGGATGCCATGATAGAGGACCAATCAATGTTGAAGTCCCAAAGGATAAGTGTCTCCTGAGGAAGGGCGGTGTAAAATGGACTCCAGGTTGGCAATATTGCCACCTGATGGTAAGTAGACACCTATAATGTTGAATTGTTTCTGCTGGTTTAATTTTATATTTGTAAGCAGGGTTTCTGCGTAGCCAAAAGTGGGGATATCTTTACGTATTTGTTGGAGAGTATGGTTGTGCCTGTAAAGTAGGGCATTGTAGGGATTTTGTAGCCAGGAGGGGCTATGGTGGTATCTTTGATGTGGGGCTTGAGCCAGGTCTCAGTTAGGAATACAATGTCAGGGTTATAGAAGGATATAGAGGCATGTAGCTCTTCAGTTTTATTCATGATGCTGTGGATGTTTATGTAGAGTATTAAAAGGTCTGAGGCTTCTGCTTGCAGGGGGATATTAGATCCATGTAGGTTAGTAGCAGTGGGTATAGTAGTGGAGGGGCCTGAGTTAGGGATGTTGCCACTGAGTGCAAGTTGGTTAGCAGCAGTGGTCAGTGTGTGTAGGTAATTGGTGATCATATTGTGTATGAGTAAACTGGCTAGTTTTTTATAATTAGTTTCTTTATAGGGGGTGTGGTTGAAGATGGTAGGTGAAATGTATATCTGATTATGGTGTTGAGTGTTTGAAAAGGTTAGCATTGGGGAGTTTAGGTGATTGTTTAAAACACCATGAATTACACGAATACCAGGCTGTATAAAATCCAAGTATCTTTTATTACAGTAACCAGATTGAGCACTTTTGGCTACAACATATAGCCTTCATCAGAATGAAATTCCCTTCTAAACATCTTCATTTTTATAAAAAATGTAAGCCAATCACAAATGTAAAACAATAAACATGCTAATAAGCAATTACACTCTCAAAACATTAATTACACTTTATCTAAAACATATATCCACTTTGTTCTTATAAAACTTTAAAATACTAACTCAATATATTATAAATGAAATGTTAGAACTTGATGTTACAACCTGTTATATATAAAACTTTTTATAAATAAATAAATAAATAAATATATATATATATATATATATATATATATATATATATATACATGTATGTGTTGTACTCTTTTATTTTATTAGCTCTCTCCTGCAACACAGGGGCTATTGAAATGTTTTCATTTAAACCAGGGGGGAACATAGCTGCTGTTTTAAATTGCCATTGAGTTTCTCTCTTCTTTAGTAGATTTTTCCAGTCACCCCCCCCCCCCCCGGGATTTGGCTTAACCTGCTCCAAAATACCAAATGAAAACTTATTAAAATGGGAACAGACCATGGAATGTTTATGTGGTGAACTAGTTGCCTTTTGTTTTTAATGTAATTTCCGTGTTCATACATTCTATTCCTAAGAGCTTGCTCGGTCTTTCCCACATAAAATCCTGAACATGAGCTACAGACTGCTAAATATACAACCCCCTTACTCAAACAATTCCCTCTGACAAACTCTATCCTACTTTTCATTCTATTATCCAAAATAATAAAATTTTCTTTGTATATAAAGGAACATTGTCTACAGCTTCCACACGGTCTTGTTCCTATAGGTACTTTAATTCTAGGTTCCAGCTTATGTTCTAAAAGACTTTTGATGTTGAATCTAGTTTTATTCACAAATTTAGGACATCCACCTACCCCTTTTTATATCTCTTTATTAGTTTTAAAGATACTCCAGTTCTTTTGTAAGGTCTTTTTAACTTCATTTGTTAAATAATTGAATTCCAACACACATGCTTTTTTATATTCACCAATTTCCAAATTTGATGCAACATAATTTTTCTGTAAACCCACCCCTAGCAAAGGCAGATATACAGTACCCCACTTATTGTATACATCCAAAATTATTTCCTTGACTAGTTCCTTGGGATATCCTCTTTCCTCTAACATTATTTGTATTTTGTTCAGCTCCTTCATGGTGTGATGTCATTCTTGCTACCCTCACTGCTTGTCCTTTAACTATGCTTTTTTTTTTTGCGCTGTGGGATGGTTACTCCCAAAATGCAAATATATATTACAAAATGTATCTTTTCTGTATATTCGGGATCTAAATCCACCTATGTCTTTTATTATTTGTACATCCAGATAGTTAATACTTTGTGAATTCAAATTATAAGTGAACTCTAAAAATTCAGTAGTTTCACCTAAATATGTAAAAAAGTCTGTTATTTCGTCCTGTGTACCCTTCCATAATACAAAGATATCATCCAAAAATCAGGAATAAAGCTGAAACTTATTCCAGAAAGGACTGTTGAATACATAAGTGGACTCACATCCCAAAAGCACAATATTAGCATATACAGGGGCACATGCCGCCCCCATCGCTTCTTCACGAATTTGTTGGTAATACTCTCCCTCAAAAAAAAATAAAGTTATTTTCCAGTATTAAGCTCATCATTTCACATACCAGGTTGATCTTATGATACCCTAATTTTGAATAGGAAAATAATGCCTCTTCAAACAATTGCAAACCCTCCTTTTTGGGTATCACTGTAAATAGGTCTATGGCAAGGAATACCAGATTATTCCCAAGAATCTTTTACCAGATGTTCTCTTTTATTCACTACATGTTTTACCCAAGAATCCACTAAAACTGCTAAAGGGTAGGCCTTTGAACCCCCTGCTGCAACTATTGCCCTGAATGGTGGCTTTTCAAGTTTTTGTATATTTTGGGAATTCCAAAGAAAATTGGAATTTTGGGGTCCTTAACATACAGAAAATCATATAACTCTATTTCAATTAATCTATTTAATAGATATTTCTCCAGATAAGCGTTGATTCGGGAGTAGGAAATATTAATCTGATTCCTTGAAACCGTGACATAGGTTTCCTCATTAAACAATACATTTTGCATTTCATCTGAATAGTCGGTAGCTCTTTATAACACTACATCTCCCCTTTTAACAGGGGTCATAATCCTTATAGCTTAAATGATTGTGTTTAGTGATAGTGGAGGGGTAGGACATTAGATGGTAGCCTAGGGAGAGAAGAATTGCTAAGAAAATAGGAGGTGCAAGCATGGTGAGAGTTGAAGGGGAGGTGGTAGTATATGTAGAGTTAAGTTATCTGGTTTGGGAGTTCTTAGAGGGAGAAAGGATAGTGTGATGTGGCAGAGCATCACAGAACACAATAATGAGCAGGTGGTTTAAGGAAAGATATGGGGGAGTGGTTGGAGGATGATGCGATAGGTTGGTCGGAGGTGTTAGGGAAGTCAGGTGATTGTGGTTATAAATAAATTGAGTATAGGCAGAGTGGGTGGCAAAAGGGGGCAGGATGGAGAGCAAAGTGAGCCCAAGTGATAGCGAGGGTGAACAGAGTGGGCTGAATCAACTCCACAAGGTAAGAAACTCAACATAGAACTGAAACAGTGAGCTAGAGTATGTAAGGTACTGGTTAAAATGTGATTATATTTAAATGTGATTGGCAACATCACTGTGACTTTTATGGGCAGTAGCTAACAGTAAATCAGGAGGAAAGTCAGGGCCGACTGTTAATTAAGGGATGCTGTTAATTTTAAGCCAGTTGCAAAGAATAAAGGGGGGTCTATGGCAGGCCTTAGCATCCCTGCACACTACTCACTCAGAACAACAAGTAAGATACTTTAATGAAAAAAAACACCTACAGGTTTTAATAACTAGTGCAGCTCTGTAGTGGAAGATGGTGGGGCAGGTAGTAGACCGCCACAGCTTCAGATCGCAGAGTACAGTCCCAAAGGGAGGATCAAAGCAGCAAAGTTATATTTTCAGTAAAAAATGCAGCAGGTATATTTAAACCCTGTAAATGAATGCAGAGATATAGACATTAGGGCGAGGTGAGTATACCCTCTGCAAATGGGGAGTGGGATAGTGTTAAGCAGAGCAGAAAATACCAGGTAACAAATACACAGACTTAGGCCAGTCATGCAATAGCAGAAATAAAAACAGTATTTAGCCCTATTTTATGAATGGTACGTTAAGGAATATTTAAAACACACCAATGTAGTCCAAGTTAGAGTAGTTCACCAGAGATGCCTAGCAGTAGTTCGATAATGCGTTAGACAGTGATTATATTTCTTGATGATGATGATGATAATTATGATGATGATGATGATGAAACACAGGGAATTCAAGAAATAAGGAGAGAGTGGGATTTTGGGTGCAAAGAATAACAACAGCCATATAGAATATTATTTTCATAAAGTAATACAAAGTATTCTGAAAACTAAGCTAACATGAGAACGAAGAAAGGAGATTCTGCCTTTAGGAATCACTGCGACTAGAAGTACAGAGAACAGACAACAAGAGGTTGGAACTTACTGAAGAAAACTAGCAAAGATATTGGGAGCAAATAGCTACAGAGTGAAAAGTAATAGAATGGGAAGAGGTCAGGAAGGCATTTGGACTGCTAGTTAGTGACTGCATTCCCTATCAGGGATTGATATCAGAGTATAGGGAAATAGAAAGTGATCAGGAAATCCTAAGTGAAAGATCTGTTCCTGTAGAGTTTTTGGTTGAACCTATAACAGCTGATAAAAAAGGGATAATTTGTATGGCATATAAAATATTGTACAATAACTATAGGAATGAATCCGTGGAGGTTAGTTAAAGATTGGGAAGAGAGAGACTGCATGAGTAGTTCATAAGAAAACAATGGGAGGACACATGTATGGCTCCCAAATATGCAATAAAGTCAAGAAGATTTAGGATTTTTACTTGGTAGTGTTTGTAGAGATCTTTTTATACTCCAAGCAGGCGCCAATAAATTTTTCCTCAGGTAGATGGCAAATGTTGGAGTTGTGCTGGGGAAGAAAGAGGTAACCGGGAACATATGCTTTGTGGGTGCAATGAGTTGGCAGATTTTAAAAATTCTCTACAAAGTACACTGTTGGAAATATTGGGTGAGAAAGGCATAGTAAGACCTTCTTAAGTTTGCTTAACACCGAATGTGTGATAAGAGTCCTTGGGACCCACGTGGACAGTAGTCTCTCCTTTGATAGTCACATCACCACAGTAGTCAGGAAGTCCATCTATGTGGCACATCTCATCATAAAAGGGTTCTCATCCAGGAAAAAAGAGGTCATTGTTCCCCTCTGCTTGACACTCATTAGACTCATTACAGAGTACAACACCCCTTTTGGAATGTACCTCACAAGACATATGCAGCAGCTGGAAAGGACACTGAAGTACCTCACAAAGAGGATTACTGGCCTCAAACAAATGCGCTACACTGACCACTTCAAAAAACTCCAGCTTTACTCTGTAGCATATCACCTACTCCGAGGTGATTTCTGCCTAACATATAAAGCTATGTCAAACCCAGAGCTGTTGGACATGCTACACCTAAAGAAATCCCAGTCCCTCCAAGCTACACACTCTAGGGACCTAAACCTTGTCACCACAATAAACAGGACATGCTGGAGGGATAGATTCCTGTCCCAGAGACTTCCCATACTCTGGAACAGGCTACCTATCTATGTCAAGCAAAGTTCTTCATTAGCACTCTTCAAGAAAAATCTTGACAGTGGATAGGAAATAGGAAATACACCCCAGGGATCACCTCTGTGTCTCTGCTGGACAGTGGCACAGGAAAATAAATTTCTTGGGTGGTGTAAGCCAGGGAACTTTGTTGGCTAGGCTTACATAGGCCCTTGGGCCGATAGCCTAGTACCTACCTATGAATCTATGAACCTATGGCAACAATGGAAAATCAACCTTTAAAAATGTATACAGTTCTAAATCTATCAAACCACTCTTGAGTAGGTCCTCCAACATACACAATATAGACTTTTCTAAGGAGTGTACTTTCCCTAAATCAATTTGAACATAAAAGTGGTCATCCCTTAACATGTTAACCATAACATCAACATATTGACCTCTGTCCATCAGGACTATAGGGCCACTCTTGTCCGCAGGCCTTATCATAATAGACCCATCCTCTTGCAAACTTTTAAGGCTACATGTTCCATATAATTCAAATTAGATCTTACATTCTTACTATGAACATTTATTTGTTTACCATCATAAAATTTGTACAGATCATCGTCCACCATTTTAGTAAATGCTTCCACTATCGGATGTGGGTTAGGCATATATAAGCTAGGCTTCCTAAAACATTTCATTGTACCATCCACACAATCACCAAATTCCAACTTGAGCATAACATTTCTAAAAAAACATTTAATATCAATCATAGTCTCTGTCAGATCACTGACCCTAGAAGGAATAAAAGTCAATCCCTTATTTAAAATGGAAATTTCATCATGACTCAATATTCTCTCTGATAAGTTCCAAACTAGAGAGTCCCCACTTGACTCAACATCTTTTTCAATGTTTGATTCGACTGTCTCTCGGCTGATAGCTTGCGTTTTTGTCTCCCACGACTCATGGACCAAGTTCTTATAGGTCCTTTTTCCCCACTTATAGGTAAAGGGAACTGGGGTTAGGAGGCCATACTCAAAGTAGATGGCATAGCAAGTGGCCCATTATGTACAACAGATGTATTTTGGGCCTTACATCTCCTATGGGCACAGGCCCATTACTTTCAGGTGCCAAAATGTCATTACTAGGAATAAATGTATTGACAGGCTCCGAAGATGTCGAAGCCTCACTTAAGGAATTATAATTAACTGACAATATTCCAGCATCAACACCTTGCACAGGGATATCAGCGGTATTAGCAGCTTCAGACACATTTGAGTTTACTGGAACACTAGAACCTTCATGTTTCTGTGCACGCCTTGTTACCTCTGCTCTGGGCCATGTAAAAACATTTCCATGCTAAAAATCTTGTGTATCTCTGTAAATCTTATCTCTTTTCTGTTGCAGCAGTCTTCTCTCAAAGACTACTATCCCATCAAGTAGCCCCCCCCCCCAAGTGAACGGTCAACCAAAACAGTTGGAAATTTAGTATAAAGTTTTAACTGTTGTTCTTTAATGGAACCCCTCAGTAAAATAGTCAACCAAAAGTGCCATATACTTGGCGTTTGCCTCTAGGTTAAGCTGCTGCCACTTGGTTAACAACTCTAGGTGCTGCATGCCATATGTTGGTATCTTCAGTACTCTAAGTCCTCTTGGCACCATTTTCCTGACAAGACAGACTTTGAAATGTTGTTGCTGAGTCTGAAATTGTTTCAGGCTCAGAAAATCTCTCTCTAACTTATCTATGGCTTCATTCAGCATCTCCGACTGCATAGGATCAAAGTGGACTGTCGTCACACTGGATATGACGTCATTCACCTTCAAAGGATTAGTTTCCGATCTAATACAGGCAAGAAACCTGTCTGGAACCCCCGAGTCACCTCTGCAGGTCTACTGGGTCTGTAATCCAATTCTAGGTCTTGCAAATTACCTTCTGCCATGTCCCTTTCTAGTGTGTAAAAAAGCATGCCAAAATAATATAAAAAGTACAATAGCACACCTTCCAGGGCAAACATAGTACTGCTTAAGTAGTAAAGACAAATAATAAAAAAATCAGCAGCAAAGCAGTACTCCAACTATGCAGTCCATGAAATGAATCCACCATGAAATAAAGTAAAATAAAATAGAATATCTATTTATTACAAAACTGGTAAGCGCTTTCACAAAGGAGCTTCTTCAGACCATCAAACAGGCAAATACTGGACAAGTACATTTAAATAGTATAGGTGCACCAGTCAGATAACACCAATCATCTCAATGCTGAAATACATTTAAAGAGACATCACATAACCCACATAGCAGCTTCTAAACTAAAAGCATACATATCAAAATATAAAATATATATGGGAAATATATATAACATAAAAAATATGACTTAAAAATACATGCATAACGCAATACATATGCTTGGGGCAAATGCTACTTGACACTTAATCTCCTAGACTTCAAGGTTAAGACTTCTTCAAATTAGCAAAATGCCACTTACCCAAATTTTAAATGACTGAGACGATAACATTGAACTTGCAGTTAAAAGAAAACCCACAACACAGATATTTTCACCAAGGAAAGGAGTCATTCGACCAACATGGACAAAAAAAAATGGAAACATATCAAACCCACCCAAGTGGGGAGCTGTGCCCCTCACACCCCCCCCCCCAACTAAATATACCAAGTTTGAGATCACGCTATCATAGGGAAAAGGGCAAACTCCGGAATGCTGGCTGACTGCCTCCTTTCCTTGTTGAGAATAATGGTGTTGTGGGTTTTCGTTTAACTGCAAGTTTGGTGTTATCATCTCGATAATTTAAATTCGGGTAAGTGGCATTTCTTTAATTTGAAGTAGACCTATATATATATATATATATATATATATATATATATACACATAATATAAAATATATATATGGCCAAACTTGAACTCCAAACTTGAGCTGGGTTGTTGCTTTTGTATAAACTTTCTAGAAAATAAGATCATTCCCCAAAAGAGAAGTTAAATTAAAATATCACAGGATCATTTACAGAAAAAAATTATTACCGTTTTGAAAATGAAATTTAGAGATGCTCAAAAATTAAATTAAAAAACAACAGTATATCAATAGAAATACACCAAACAGTTCACACCTCCAACCTAAGTGAGAACATGCACGCATCTCCAACTTAAATGCATTGCTAAATTTGCGTAAAAATGAAATAAAAGAAAAAATTTTGATTGTGACACAAATTTAATACATTTTACTATAATAAAACAATACAAATGTAAAAAGGTAAGCATATGACCTCATCCGCAGCAGTAAAAGGCAACCAAAAAGGTAAAAATAACTTCCCAATGAAAGTGAGAGGATAAACAACAACACAAGCAGCACAAAATAAATAAATAAATAAATAAAACAATGGAGACAGGGGCAGGAATAGTTATGCAGAAAAGACAGCAATGTCCGTCGCAACAGAAAACAGAAAGTCAATCACACCAATCTAACACATAAAATGTAAGATGCAGTACACAAAAGAAAAGACTGCATAAATGGAAATTCATTTTAAAATTGTAATAAAACACATAAAATTGCCATAGAAACAACAACCATGCAATCCGCCAAACCAACTTAAAATGCTGGGAAGCATCATTTTTACATATGTATATGCATATGTATGTATATATGTCTTTTTTTCCTTGGAGTTGCAACCAACTTAATTTCATTTGTGAACATTTTAAAGCTGCGTTACCTAGAGAATAGTGTTCATGCTTGTAAAACAACTTGATACTGATATTAAAGTTTCTTTAGAATCATTCGCCTGCTAGTGACTGCTTTGTTAAGAAGGTGTGATATTTCTGGTTCCTGGTAAGCAGGACAGCAATTGCTTACAGTTTGCTTACAGTTTTGAGTCTTGGAAAATTTAAATGTGAGAAATATCTTTTTAAATGAAAAGTTAAAACTAGCTTTTCACCTCACTTATGGAGCATAAATCATTAGTGTTTCATATTTAAAACAAACCATCCAGTATTGCTTTATGATTTCTTGTGAAGTTGCTCTGTAGGAGAAGCTTTATTTTGATTTATATGTATTTTTTTCTGATATCTATTACTGGAAGAAAGGGATAGAATGTCATCAGGCCCACTGTAGCCCTCCTAAGGGGCCTAGCTAGGTCAGGATAACTACTTCAAGAAGACTGTAAGTGAGAAAGACTGACAAAACAACAGTGTAATAACTGTGCTAGAGGGCAATAGATGTGATAGGAAGAAGGAAACATTTTGTGAGAAGACACTTACATATTAATGAACAGAGTATAGAAATTTGAGGGGAACATGGATTTCAATTAAAGAAAAAGTTTTTCCTATGAAGCTGTGATTCATTTGTATGATTTGGTTATTGTAGTTGGATTGGAAAAAGAATCAATCTGGGGTGGAGCAGTGGCAAAGTCTTGTGTTAGTGAGGTGTTTTAAGAGATTGTTAAAGTACTTTACATGTTCCTTTTGCCAGATGGAGTGTAGAGTTCCAGATTTTTGGGAGGTGGGTAGAGTGCAGTACTTTTTCTGCAAAATTGCTCAGTTTGCATGATATTCAGGTGAGTAGCTGGGCCATGGAATTTTTTTATCAGCTACAAATAGTCAAGTTAACAATCTGTAAGCCCTAGGTACAGGGCATTTGAGTAGTCTGAGTGTACCAAGGCATGCACCACTTCATGAAAGCAATAAGGTCCTTGATGAAGATAATATCCCGAACATGAAAACAGGAAGATTTGACAAATGCTGAAAGCTGGGCTTTTAATTTGAGCTTGTCATCAAAAACACCCATGTCACATGC
Organism: Protopterus annectens; assembly: GCF_019279795.1. Classification (NCBI taxonomy): domain Eukaryota; kingdom Metazoa; phylum Chordata; order Ceratodontiformes; family Protopteridae; genus Protopterus; species Protopterus annectens. The sequence continues at coordinate 1,007,525,130 of NC_056734.1, read as the reverse complement.
CCTCAAGAGTTCTGGTTTGTCCCCCCCCCCAGTATAAATTATGTTAGGGGACAAATGTAGAGCAGACAAAATCCCACAGAGGACATACATACCCATGTTGATAGCCTTTGAGGTACTGAATTTCAGGCAATTCATTGTCATCCTATTACTGTATTTCATGGCTTCAAGTGTACTGCTAACATCAGAAATGCATTCCTGAGGGAAGGAAAGGTAATGTTTCATATCATTAGCATAACAATGATATTACAAGCCTCTCCTATGAATGATTTCATAAGAGGATCAAGTACTATGTGAAAGGTTATGATCCCAATATGGCACCCTGTGGAATGCCACAACCAGGAGAGTAGGATGCAGAGGAATTAACCCCTGCTGTAACTCCGTATACACAGAAAGGTAAGAGGCAAATCAATCGTAAACAGTACGACTGATATCATATTGGTGTTATCAGTGATCCAAAAGGAAAATTTTATCTCATTGCCATTGAGGGATCCAGGAGGATCAGAATAGAATGACACTAGCCTTTTCCCATAATGTCTTGGAAATCCACAGTTCCTTGCACTCATTATAACTTGTATTGATCTAAAAGTGAATTTCTGAATGTTACTAATGAATAGCTGGCAGCAAATATCATGTATGTTGAAAAGAAGCTGCCTCTTTGAGTGTAACTAAAGATGATGGCAGCCTAATCTGAAATCAGCTTACCAAACATCTTTTGCTTCAGTTAAAAGTCCTATACAATTCAATAAGGTAAAATGTACCAGTATGTAAGTTTCATTGAGGTGAAACTTCACTAAGTGTTTTCATATGGAGTAAGCCTCCTGTGTCCCCATAAGAGCTGCTTTGCCACAAAACACCCTTATATAGGCAATCATGGAGGGAGAAATAGAAGCCCAAATGACTAAATCAGTGTTGGTGCTCCAGTACAAGTTGGACTGGGAATGAGTTCTATGAAGAAAAGCACTTGAGGAGTAAACTGGATGAGATGAAACCTGACCATTTCTTGCTCAACAAACAATGAGGGAAGACGGTTATGTGCATTTTTCTTTATAATGTTTAACTGATACCCATTGTATATAGACATGTTCTCATGACTTCCTACATTTGGTATTGGAAGTGACTATTGGAGAGATCTCAAACAGGAGTACCTTATACATTTAGTTATACCAATTTTCTCTGGCTTTTCCAGCTGTTTTATAACTTCTAATGTTAACTGGTGTTTTCCAACATGACTGGGGTGCTGATGATAAAATGGTCTATGTGTAGTTTAACCTGCTGATTCTTTAACTCTGTGCTTCCATATGTTTTCTTTGTGTCACTGTTTAGATTTGGTCACTATCTTACTCAACCTTCATATCCTGGGTACAGAAAAAGTCAGAATAGTTTGGTTTGCTTCCTTTTGGTATACTGAATATAGCTTTACTCTTGCATACATCTTGTTTTTACCAAAAAACAAGTTTTCATTTGGAGATGCACAAGTGAGTTGCATGATCACATTCTCCACAACTTTGGCTATAGGTTTATCTTTTTGTAGCTGTCACTTGTCACCATGTAGCTCTCTCTTACCATTATGTTAACAACTGTGCAAGTCTATCAACATTTCTCTTTAAGGTTGAATATCTTCACTATTACACAAAAGTGAAAGAAATACACAACCCAAAGTATATGCATGTGTGTCGATACAACCCACCAACACTTTTTGTCACATTTTGACTTACTGTTATTCTGCATGTCTAACCTTCTTCTTAGTCACTTTGTGTTTCTTATGTTTTCTTTATTCTGGTTTATTTCTATTGGTTCTCTTACTCAATTTTGCAATGTGGTCAATTTTTTTTTTTACTTTACACGTTTTTCCCTTTGCTGGACACTGCATTCTTTGTTTTATTTATTTTAATTTGTATTTAACATCTCTGAGGAATGGATCTAGAACAAATAATGAAGATGACCCAATGGGCAAATACAAGAAGAGATGAAAACCTCTATTAAAAAAGTTAATACAAAGTACTGTGTATTATAACATTTCATATATATAATATATATATATATATATATACATATATATATATATATATATATATATATATATATATATGTGTGTGTGGATTCACTTTAGAAGATCGAATTCCCAAAATCTCGAACCTCATATTATTGAGACCAAAACATCGAGATTTGGAAACTCGAACTTCTAAAATGAAACGAAAAAAAAAAAAGTCAAACACCCCCACACCCCCTCTACTTAAATATACCAATTCTGAGATCGTGCTACAGTGGGGAAAATGGAAATCTCCCATATTGCGCTGTATGTGGAAGCGCAAAACGGGAGATTTCCCACTTCCTGTCAACACCACAAAATAGATAACAACATTACGTACACACAGAGTGTACAAGAAGCCTTCCTCTGTGTGCACATAATGTTTTAAGGTAAGTAAATTCTTATTTTTTAAAACTTTACATTTTCGATATACTGAAATGTCGATCATATGGTCTCGACCATATGACATTCGATATTTCAGTATTTCGATAATGTAAAGTGTTCCCATATATATATATATATATATATATATATATATATATATATATATATAAGTATATACACATCTGATAATCAAGTACATGATACATGTAGTTCAAATGAACTGAGATGAGGCATACATAAGCCAAATCATCAGCTATATTAAAAAAATATTTCCAGTGGTCTGTGTGGCTATGAAGTTTTGCAGTGGAGTATAACAGTTTGAGAGAGACAAAAAAGAAAAGGGTTGTGTCATTGGGATACTTTACAGAAATGTTTCAGTGTTTACACTTGATACCAACTGATGAAGACAGAAAAAAGGTTAGTTTGCTGTTATTTTTTGTATTTCTGTATTGCCTTTCTATATTTTGAATACTGTAGTTTGTTTTCTTTATCTTGTGTTTTGCTTGCATTCTGTTTTAAACAGCATATTAAAACTTCAAAAGAGACCACAGCTCTCTCTGTTCTGAGTCAAGCAGAATTTTTCCCTCCCTCCCACCCATTTAAGTTGTCTTGTTAAATACCACTGTCTTTCTAGTTGCCCGCCTCTTATGTTAATCTGACCATATATCTCATTTCTCTCTACTTTCACTGGCTTATGTGAGTAATCACAAAACCATCACTTTTGAAATCCCACCCCTTCAGTTATTTAAATTTATTGGCCATCCTACAGTATTTCATAGTACCAAAATACAAAAGTAACCACCCCTTTCAGTCCATCTTGCTGTTTTAAAAATAGTAACTCTCCACTAAACCTTAACTTTTTAAACAGGTAAAACTCAAGTTACCTACTTTCATATCTAACTTCTCTAGTGCACACTGCAGAGTGCATTCTTTTCAATCTTACCTTTAAGCATCCCTGTTACTAGCACTTTCTCTAATACCTAAAAGATCATCTCTACTTGACTCCAAGTAGACTTTTCTCTATCTGTTAAACCTAGCACTTGCTCCTACAGTACTTATTACCTTGATACGGCACTCTTATAGATAGCACCACAAAAAGGCAAAACCCCATTTCTCGGTCACCCACATCCCCCGGAATCTCTTTTAAAGTTTTTGTCTAGTCCTTCTAGCATGTCGAGGATCAGTTGCTAGTGTCCTCTCCTGCTCAGCTGGTGAACCTGGGAATATTGAGGCAATGTTACAATTGCCTCATGTACACAGACAACCCTCTCCTCCTCCCACAAAACACAAATACATGCGAGAGATGCAACTATACGGCCAAACTGGAGGCTGAGCTCTCTCAACATAGGACTGGCAAGACCAGTCAGGAGGAGAAGGTTACCACACACACTATAGACCCAGTCTCACATAGTACCATCACAACCTCAAATCATACACATAAACACACAAAGACATACTCGGGCTCTGATCAAAAATCTACCAAAACAGCAGAGGCCACCAAAGCAGACACCCAAACAACCACCACCTCAGAACACAACACCTGCAACACATAGACCTCACAGTCAGAGTGTCAAACAGTCACAGCCCTTAAGGCCAAACACAATGCCAGACACACTAGTCATTGGTGACTCCATAGTCAGACACACTGACGTCCCGCTCACCAGACTGAGTAAGGAGAAGGTCACAGTAAGCTGCCTGTCGGGTGCTAGAATCCGCCACATAACGCAAGCACTCAGGTCTCTCAACAGCAGGTACAAATATGACTCAGTCATTGTCCACGCTGGTGTAAACGACCTGAGACGTACCTCCTTGGACTACATGAAAAGAGACATTGAGGAGCTCTCTGATTATGTAGCCCAGGCAGGTATGACCCTGACCTTGAGCAGTATCCTACCTTCACCAAGAATGATGCCACAATACAGAGATAAGATGATCAGCTTTAACAATTGGCTTAAACTCTGGTGTCATTCAAAGGGGATCCAATGTCTGTCTGCCTGGGATGACATGCTGGACAAGCCACGCTGCCAAAGGACGGCTTGCACCTGTCACCCTGGGATTCCGGATATTGGCAAAGGCTCTTGCCACCCCATAGTGCCTTTTTAGGCAAGGCTCAAATTCTAAACCTACCACCCTAGAACACAAAAAAGGAAAAAAACTAAGGGTAATGCTGCTCAATGCCAGAAGTCTAAATCTCAAAATGCACGCACTCGAGGCCCTTCTCAGTATGGAGAACATCGATGTCTGTGCAGTGACAGAAACCTGGTTCAAGGCTCCTGAGAGCACCCCAGCACTATCAGGTTTTACCTCTTATCATGCGTTCCGGCCCCAAAATCCGGACAATACCAAGAAAGGAGGGGGTATCCATATTCATCAAAGACACCCACACCTCAAGACTGGTGGCAACGCACGATGCATCGGAGACCATCCAGGTGCAATTAACCATAGGCAAGACTGCTCTGCAAATTGTAGCATGTTACAGGCCACCCTCACAAACTCAGGAACCTCACATGGCCTTCCTGAAAACACTAGAGGGATAAATGTATCACCAAACACCATCATACTAGGTGACTTCAATTACCCTAATATAGACTGGGAACACTACTCAAGCCCAAACACCCTAGCCCAAAAGTTCCTGGAATTCATAAACTCAAATGCCATGGAACAACTAGTCACCATCCCCACAAGAGGAGAAAACATACTTGATCTCATCATCACGAACATGGGAGCACAATGTTCAACACCGAAGTATACCCCTCACTGGTGAGATCAGATCACAAACTAATCTCGCTGGAGGTCCTCATCCCACCCCACCTGAAATAAAAAGACCACAGTAAAGAACTTCTCGAAAGCCGACTTCACACTTCTAAAGACTAGTGTGGTCTCCTTTAAGGCCCCGAGCTGGCGGAAAACAGTACTCAAGCCGCTGAATCACTTACAAATGCCTTCTACCAGCACCTGCAGGACTGCATGGATAAGGCAATCCCAAGCAAAACAAAGACTCTTTGTACCAAAGGCAAGCGTCCAGTCTGGTGGACCCCAGCCATAAACAAACTCTACAACAAAAGGAGGAAGCTACTACAAGATAGAGCAAAATCCTTAAAAGGTAAGACACCCTTGATCACTATAAGTAAAAACTAAGAGCTCTCATAAAATCATCCAAAGCAAATTTTGAGAGAAAAATAGCTAAAGACTCAAAGACAATCATAAGGCCTTCTTTAGCTATGTTAGAAACCTGGGAGGAACCTCCCAGATATGCTCAGAACTAGTTCAAAATGATGTGAAGATTACTGATCCTACAGACATTGCCAACATACTGGCTGACAGGTTCAGTGCAAACTTCTCCCAAAAGGAGAGATATCTATACCAAGCGATTGCAGCCCCCAAACATCTCCAACGCCCAAGTGAGAACTGCTCTCTCCAAAGCAAAAACACAGCATCCATGGGACCTGATGGTGTCCCCGGCTGTGTGCTCCACGAACTCAATGAGGAATTAAACCCACAGCTAGGACAGCTGTTTAATCATAGTCTTACCTCTGGATACATTACCCAGGAGTGGCGCACTGCAACTGTGGTCCCACTTCACAAAGGCGGTGCCTCCACCGACCCTGGAAATTACCGCCCATTAGCTTGACAAGCCTTATCTGCAAAGCCATGGAGAGGATCATAATGGACCTCATAAATAAAGACATAGGGAATTTGCAGACTTTGGATCCATCCCAGTTTGGCTTTGTCAAAGGCAGATCATGCCTTCTAAACTTGGTTGACTCTTTGAAACAGTCACCAAAGCCATTGATGAGGAAAGGCAGTCCATACAGCCTACCTCGATCTGGCGAAGGCCTTGATACAATACCCCACTCGGGTATCATTGAAAAACTCATCAGCTTAAATGTTAACCCATACATCACAAGATGGGTTGCAAACTGGCTGAGTGACAGAACCCACAGGGTCAGAGTTGCTGGCGCCATGTCAGACTCAAAGCCTGTCACAAGTGGTGTACCACAGGGCTCAGTCCTGGGCCCACTCTTGTTTGGCATCTACTTTTCCAAGTACAAGCAAACACAGGAGGGTTATGGCTGACAAAGTTTGCAGATGACTGCAAACTGGGCCATAGTAGAAAACACATCTGACACAGATATCCTTCAGAAGGGTCTCACAGAAACGGATAACTGGTGCCAGAGCCATGGCCTAAAGTTAAATGCCAAAAATGCATAGTCATACCCTTCGGGAAAAACAAGGTTACCCCTAGCTACCAAATAGGTGGCAATCCACTGAGCATAGAAGAAGTTATCAGGGACCTGGGGACCCAGGTTGATAGTAGTCTGTCATTCGACACCCATGTAGCTAAAGTAGTTAGGAAGACCTTCTACATTGCCCACCTTATCATGAAGGGATTCTCATCTAGATCAAGGGAGGTCATAGTCTCCCTATACTCATCACTCATCAGACCAATGATTGAGTACAATGCCCCATTCGGAATGTATCTGACCCGACACTTGCAGCAGCTGGAGAGGCCACAAAAGTTCCTCACCAAAAGGATAAAGGGTCTCAAACATCTGTCCTATGCTGCCCGACTGAAAGAACTCCAGCTCTATTCAGTCGCTACCGCTTGCTCAGAGGTGACCTTTGCCTAACATACAAGGCCATGTCAAACCCAGATTTGATGAATATGCTTCACCTCAAAAATCTAGATCCATCAGAGCCACAAGGGCGGGAGACTTAAACCTCGACACGGCTATTAATAGGACGCGCTGGAGGGATAGATTCATCACCCAAAGACTCCCTATGCTGTGGAATAAAATCCCGGTATATGTGAGGCAGAGCACCTCGCTGGCCTTGTTCAAGAGAAATCTTGACCAATGGATGGGAGATCGCAGATATACCCCAGGGATTACCTCAGTGTCACTGCTCAACAGAGGCACAGCAAAATAATGGGTATAGTTCCCCATACTAAAGGGGTGGCGTAAGCCACAAAACTATGGGCTAGGCTTGTAAATGCCCTCGGGCAGATAGCCTAGTATGAACCTATGAACCTATGAACCTATAAAAGGAGTGATTTAACATGTCTCTCTGATGCATTTATTTTCATAAACTAGATGGGTATGAAGGGACTTTTCAAGTGATTCAGATTGTGAATTTGATATTCTCAATCAGTAATTTATAGCTTGATGGAACCGTTTTGGAGAAGGATCTCTCAAAGGTAGCAAGAGTATAGAGTGGGCATTGTAGCTGTAGGGAATATGAATTTTCAATTTATTAAAAAGCAGAAAAGTATCTTGTATGTAGTATTTTGAAGGTGAGAGTGTTAAGGAGCAGACTGGCCCTAGCAGTAACTGATAACTGGTTCCCTTTACTTATTGTAAGACAGTGGTGTTGAAAGGTAAATAAAATGAAGTATATGATTTCCAGCAGACTGGATTTTGTGCAGAAGGCAGTGATGGGTAGACCATATTCTAATCTGTGAATTAATAGAGTTATGGCTGGGGATCATCTGGCGTCAATACTTAGTAATTTAGAGATTGTGTATGAACTGAGCTCTAAATATATATTGTTAGGTTTTATGTATGCTTATGAAAGGTGTGACTTTGGTCAAGTAGAAGACCTAGGTATTTTCTCTTTGATACCTGAAAGTGGTGTACCAGACGTGTCAGAATATTGTAATTTATGTGATGTACCAAATAGTATGACAGCTATTTTGGGTGTTGACAGTAAATTTATTGTTATGAAGCCAGTTACAGATAGTAGTGAAGTTGCCCTGAAGTTCATGTTTGTGAAAGGATGGATTGCTATTAGCTCTGGTGAGGTCAACACTGTCTGCATATGAGATACAGTTAGTGGGAGGGAGGTCCCAGGGAAGATCTTTATAAAAAGAAAGAAAAGAGGAATGGGCCCAGAACAAATATTTGAGGTATACCTGTATAGGTTGACCTGAAGATGTAGGCATTAGACTGTAAAAGGGTGAAGGTCCTGTTGTGAAACCACTGGACAACATTAGATGAGAAGCCTGGGTATCTTTCAGTCTGTAAAGTAAGAAGGTGTGATCAACAATACCAAAGGCTTCTCTAAGGTCAAGAGAGAATGGCAACAGTAAGTTTGCCATGTTTCTTATTTGAAAATGTGGTCAAGGAGCAAGTGGTGAGCTTCTCTGTGAATACTGTCCCTCACAGTACCGGCACACTCTACTTGTTTTTCTCCTGTTAGCTGTAATCACACACCTGACTTTTGGATTACTTCTTTATTACTTTACATCCTCATACATATTTTAATACTGTTGCATTAATGGATTTTAATTTAAACTCTTCAGTCTTTTGAGTTTGTGTGTCTGAAATTTTTAATGATATTGCAGAAAAAAACTCTAATGTTAGATTGCATACCGACTTTTTTGTGAATGAGTACAGTTTCAGTACAAATTTAAAAACACCTTTTTCTCATCACCAGTTTTGTTACTATCCTGCATGGCATCATGTTTTAAAACTTTTTAGCTATATGATCCAGAACACAATCCATAGATACAACAATAAACCGAGTCTATATTATAACATTGAAGTTTCAGAACTTCGAATGTTCTAATATCGAACCCTATTCAGCGAAAGTTAAAAATATCGAAGCAAAAGAAAAACAAATTTTTTCCTAGAGAAAGAATTCGGTTGTTTGTTTCTGTTGCTTTGGTATTTTCAGCTCTGTGGTGGAAAGTTACAGGTCAGGTTCAGGTAAGTGTGCGATTGAGTGCGGGTTAGGTTAGTTAGGGTTAGGGTGTGGGTTAGGTATGTGTGTGATTATGTGGACGTGAGAGTTAGGGTGGATTAGGTGAGTTAGGGTTAGGGCGGGGGTCAGGTAAGTGTGTGATTGTGTGGATGTGCCGGTTAGGGTGGGGTAGGTGAGTTAGGGTTAGGGCACGGGTGAGGTGAGTGTGCGATAGTGACGGACCTTGGGGTTAGAGTTTGGGTTAATGTAATGGATAGTTAGTGGTTTGTGTATAGTTTAGTGTAGGGTTAGGTGTAAGATTTTAGGTGTAAGTGTATGGATTGCTGTTTGTTTGGTGTGCTTGTGTTGTGTGTATGTGTTTCGCTGAATAGAGTTCAATATTAGAACATTCAAAGTTTTGAAACTTCAATGTTCTAATATAGATCCCAATAAACCACTGGAGGATATTACTTTAAAAGATATTTTTACTATATTTAAATAATACATATGAGGCTATTGCTAGTTTAAAAGGAGCATTGCTTATTTCACAGCAGCTGTCACTTGAGCTTTGCCTGGTCCTTCTTTGTGGAAATAAGCCAATCTGTACTTTAATTCATCTTGATCTTTATTTACTGTAGTGAAATCTTAAAGAGCACCTGTTACTGACGATGACCAGCAAAGTAAAATAGCATACACGTTATGTTATTAAAGTCTCTTGGATTTTAGCTGTGGCAGTTCTGGTACTTTATTTTGGATACCTACTTTGCTATACACACACACACACACACACACACACACACATATATATATAGATATATATATATATATATATATATATAAAATAGAACCCTTGGAGAAGCTTCTCCCTCCAAGGGTTTTATTTCACATTCTTGGGACTACTCTGTTTGTCAATATATATATATATATATATATATATATATATATATATATATATGGGTCTACTTGAAAACACAGACACACCAAAATACCGACGACGAGAACAGTGAGACCGGAAGATCGACAACTGAGATGACTGACAGTTTAAAAGCCTGATGCTGAGAACACATACATGTTAAGGTAAGTGTGCGATAGTGACAGACTTTAGGGTTAGGGGCAGGTTAAGTGAGTTAGGTTTAGGGTGAGGGTAAGGTAAGTGTGTGATAGTGACAGAATTTAGGGTTAGGGGAGGGTTAAGTGAGTTAGGGTTAGGGTGCGGGTAAGGTAAGTGTGTGATAGTGACAGACTTTAGGGTTAGGGGTGGGTTAAGTGAGTTAGGGTTAGGGTGCAGGTTAGGTAAGTGTGCAATAGTGACGGATCTTAGGGTTAGGGTTTGGGTTAAGATTAGTGCATAGATTGTTGTGTATGTAAGGTTTAGTGTAGGTTTGTAAGGTTTTTGGTGTGCTTGTGTTGTGTGTGTGTTTTTTGGAAAAGGTATTTGTTTTGTTTTTGTTGATTGTCGGGATTGTGGTTTGTTAGGCATGTGAAGTTTTGTGCTTCTAAACTGTCGGTCATCTCAGTTGTCGATCTTCCGGTCATAGTGTTCTCGTCGTCGGTGTTTTGGCATGTCGGTGTTTTCAAGTAGACACACACATATATATATATATATATATATATATATATATATATATATATATGTATATTGGTCTACTTTATAATCACGAAGGTTTAAAACTTTGAATCACTAAAGATCGAACTTTAGTGACTGAAGTCTTAAACCATCAAAACTAAAATTAAAAAAATACTAAATTAAAAAAAAAAAAACTAAATAGTGTGTAGGCAGGGGGGGTAAGCCCCCTGCAACCCCCACACCCCCCTACTTAAATATACCAACTCCAAGAACGCACTACATTGAAGTAAACAAAAATCTCCCCCACTGAGATTTTCCATTTAAATGTTCGACGTAGTGTGCTTTCGGTATTCTCGAGTTGACAATATCTTATTCAATATTGTCAGACTGACTTTGAGATTTTAATATAGACCCATACTTATATATATCTTTATAATGGATTTTGTCAAATCTGCTGCTTGTCAACTGAATGAATGACACTGAAATATCACCACGTTTTCCATTCATTTGAAGATTTCTGATGAACAGAACATCGCATCCATTCAGGTAAGGTAAGCATGGGTTTGAGAAGCTAATGCTGAAATGTTCAGATATTCTGAATGTTTTGGTTTGGGTGTATTTCCAACATAAGTTGCAGGGTTAGGGTTAGCATGCCTTCATAAGGAGGTACAGGAGGGCAATGCTTGTTTTAAAGCTGCATCTCAGTTACTGAGTTCTTATGTAAAAAGTGACTTTTCCTTGAATCATCTTGGTGACATTCTTTTTGACAATCAAAGATGTTTCTTCTTCCAGTAGCACATTCACAAAAATGTTCTTGTGCATTTGTGTCCTAGCCCTGGGATGTGTCAGTTTTGGATGTTCTTAAATCATTTCTATATTTCTTTCACATAATAGTTTTGTGCTCTCTGCTGATCAGTCTTTTTATTCTTATTTATACTTTTAGATTTTTTTTTTTTTTGTAGAAGCACTACTTTATGAGTATGTACCTTATTCTTGACTCTGTTCTGACCTTGAATTTGCAGTTTTAGAGGTTCATTCTTTTCATCCTATGATGTCCCCATAATTACAGGTATTACTGAACCAATTTGTGTGTGGGTACATAACTTAGAGCTATAGCCATTATTTTATCTTCATTAATTGTATTTCATTTTATTCCACTTCCTTGCTATCCCTCTTGAAGAAATTTCTAACTTCTATATAGAATTTTGAATAATTTCTACTACCCATTCCTTGAGTTCCTCCCTTTTTAACAGTTAGGTGGGAAAGCACCAGTGTCTCACTTTTACTTCATTGCCCCGCATTTTTATATTAGTTTTTTATTGTTGTATGATTCTAAATAAATAAATAAATAAATAGTTACTGGATGTGTCAAAGTTTTCAATTAAATACACATGCTTTGGTGAAATATATTTTTTTATCTAGTTAAGCTCAACTATTGTACCTTGGGGAAACAATATGCAAACTCTGAGTTCCTACTACTAAATTCACATGTTCCGTAACAAATATTTTCATAAATTTCCTCAGAAATATACCTTTATTTGTTATATTTTCCCTCTTAGGCCACCTAGTACATCCTTAATATTGCAAATCAAGTTCTACTCTCAGCTAGTAAGTAATATTCCCTAATAAAAGCTGATCCTTTCTCCTAAAAATTTCTTAAATTCCAAAATAGCAGTTTTTGATGGAATGTCTGTACATGCCAATGTAATCCTCATCCCTTGCCAATAGCCTCTTACTACCACAAATCCACCATTATTGTCTTTTTTCCTCTTCCATCACTATTGGCGCCCTTCAAGCAATCCATATTATTACTTCATTTTCCTTTGTCCCTGATATTCTGCTGAAAATCCATCCTGAAATCTTTTCTTTGTAAAATTCACATACTCATTTCTTTCCAAATGTTTCCTGTAGTGTTGTATGCACTTTACATTTTTTAATATAATTCAATACTCTTTTCCATTTGTCTATGTCTTTAAGGCCATTTATATTACAAAATAGTAGGGACAGAGTAGGCTTTATGCTAAAAAGCTACTGTTTCCACCTATTACAGATGACAGTTATTTTTAATGTGAATTTTTAGCTTTTGTCTTACATGCAGATGCTGTTTGACATGCTGGTCTTTTCCAAATTTGTTTATTCTCTTCTCCATGTGAACCTATGTAACATTTTTCAAGACTTTTTGTTCTAATGAAAACCTTAAACAAATACATAGTAATAGCAATCATATTCCCTATTAACTTACAAAACACATAAAACTGTACATTTTCAACAAATGAAGTTTAACCCTCCAGACAGGAACAATTACCCAAAATTGACAGCTGCACTCACAAGCATTACCCATTCCAAAATGTGTTAGCCTTGCTAAAGCTCATGTTTGCAGCCTGTGTTCCAACTTCCACTAATTGCTGTTTGTTCTTTTCTTGACTGTATTCCCCCAAGGATGTGAAAAAGTGCTTGCATGCTTTCAGAAGACATTATCTTTTAGCTCTAAGAAAAAGTGCACAGAGTTGTACACCGTTCTATTAAATACATTAAAGTGTTAAGACTTCTATGGAGGACACTATCTGTTACTCAGTCCCCATAATTTTAGACTTTAGTCTTTTGGTGAACTTCCGACCATTGTACCTTTTAAATTTTGCATTTCTCTCAGCAACAAACATTTACAACTTTCAAGATTAAATGCTTGTACATGCAGGCAACTTGACTCCATATAAAAGTAGTCCCCAGTAACAGAGGGGAAAAAAAAACAACCAACAACTCTGCAAATGCATGAAGGAATCTTTGAAAATTGCACTCAGAACATCCTGTACAAATTCCTCCTGACCAACTGCCCTCAGCTGTAGACTTAGTCACCCAGTGTGAAAATTTGGTAATGAAAAAAAAACAACCAAACAAATATACTTGCAGATGCAAGTAACTTAGTATTTTTTCATGCCTTTCATCATTTTCTCTTATTTTTCATACCTATTTCTGGGACCGGTCCTTTTTGGCATTTACTTCTCTGAAGTCAAGACCAATATCAATGGCCTCCGGGAGACTAAATATGCAGATGATTGTAAATTGGGAGCTGTCATTGAATCCCACACTGATACAAATGCTCTCCAGGAAGGGCTAACACAGAAAACAACTGGTGCCAGAGCCATTGACTAAAACTAAATGCCAGTAAATGCATAATATTTCCTTTGGGAAGTCATCCACCCTTGGTAACTATCATTATGAAAGCACACTCCTAGGAGTTGGCACAGTAGTCAGGGACTTGGGGGAAAACAAAGACAGTGATCTAGCCTTTGACCATCATGTGTCTACAGTAGTGAGGAAATCAATTTATGTTGTGCACCTTATAAATAAAGGTATGGCATCTAGGTCTAAGGAAGTTATTGTTCCACTGTATTTGGCATTTATCAGACCTTTCATTGAGTACAATGCCCCCTTTGGTATGTACCTAACCAGGCATATCCAACAACTGGAACATCCTTACTAAAAGAATATAGGGTGTAAGTAACATGTCCTATGCAGACCCCATCAAGGTCCTATCCCTGAATTCTGTCTCCGACAGGCTGTTGAGGCGAGATCTATACCTGCCATACAAGGCAGTGTAAGACCCCACTCTGTCCTCCTGCATATCCTCAAAACAAACAGCACCAGAATTACTCATTCTAAATACTTAAGCCTTGCCTATGATATAAATAGGAAATGCTGAACCAGGTATGTAACCCAGAGACTACCCCTTCTCTGGAACAGGCTCCCATCCATGTGAAGCAGAGTTCCTGCATAACCCAATTAAGTGTAACCTGGATGATTGGATGGAGAACAGGAAATTCATCCCTGGTTTGACACCTATGTCTCCAGTCGACACAGGCAGCCTGTAAACGGTTCATCTCCCAGGCCTCTGCTTGTAAATGGTTCACCTCCCAATCCCCTGTTTACACTTATCAATGGTACCAGAACCAGAACTTGTCAGAGAGCTGGGATGCATGGTTAGGCTTAAAAAGGCCCTTGTGGTCATTAGCCTAGTAAATACCTATGAACCCATGGGCCTATTTGGTTACAAAAAAACACTTGTTTATATCTTTATGCAAGGACATTAATCTAGATATCTGCCCTTGTAAAAACAAGGGAATTTTTTATCTTAATTCTACATGAAATCTGTATACTTCTGCACCTAACTCCCATCGTAGCAGCCCAAAATCACAGCATTATATTAGCTTAAACTTGCTTCTGTTCAGCCTTTCTTATCTTGTTAGTGTAAAGCCCGTATTTCTTAGAACTAAAAAAAAAATCACTTCTTTACTTTAATATCTTTAGCACATACAACAGTTACTGAAAAGACCCCCTACAGCATTTAAAATACCCCAACCACACCTTATTACAAAACTGCTTTGCAATACAACATACAGTTTATATATCATGAAATGTGTTATACAAATACTATTAAGAACACAAATTGTTGTAAGTAATTACAGTTATTTTTTTTTCTCTTTATTGTCATTGTAAATATTTAATGACATAAAGTGTGGTATATGCTTTACAGTCCACCCACAAGTTAAACAAAGTCAGCACAATTCCTGTCTTTCTCAACCACTTTTTCTTGCAAAGTCATATTTCACAAATGTGTCTAATGCTTTATAGTCTCCCATTTATTCACTAATTTCAGTGTTGCTGTTCTTGCTGATCATCTATGTCTTGCAGCAGTAGACCCTGACTCAAGTCAAGGTACTCCTGCTTCGCCTAGTGATGTCCTGTGTTTTTTTTTTCTGTCTCTCATGCATTTTCTTTTGGAACACTGGAAAGGTTTTCAATGGAAAAGTCTCTCTATGAGCTTGTTTGTCATAAGAATAAGAATCATAATCCCCTTTTGCTTGCTGGTTCACTTTTTATTGGATAAATATTTTTATTTATAGTGCATCCAAAAGTGTCTTTGACCCTTCAGGAAAATAATATTCTGAAGTTGGTTGGCTACAGCAGCTTGAATCTCACTCCTGCCTTTTGATATTCCCTAATTGCTGGGAGAAATGTGCTTCTCTTATGCCTAGTGTACCATGAATAATCACTTTCACTTTGCTGCCTCCAATTTTTAATTTATTTATTTATTTATTTTATATTTGTTGACTGGGTTTGTCCGACTGGGATACAAATGCCCATTTTCTGCAGAGGCATGAGGAGAAAAGCTCCAACAAAAAATATAAATTTTACATATTGAATATATATAGAAATACATTCATCAGTACCACAGATTACTACATGACAGTGCCCCACATTACATTCATCAGTACCGCACATTATTGCATTACAGTGTCACACATTAAGCTGTGGCAAGTGAAATACATATAGAAATACATTCATCAGAGGGATACATTCATAATTACATATTATATGCATAATAGTGTAATAGTTAGATAGCTGAAATATTTTACTAGTTATGTTTGTACAGAGATGTACCAAGAGGAGAAAATAAAGTAGTAAGTTTGTTTATTGAAGGGAAGGAAGAGAGAAGAGAAGTAGAAGGCTATAGAGGAGTGTTTACAGGGGATAATTACATTGGCAGGTCCATTTTTTATGAAGGTATTTTTTGTAGAAGTTTTGAATTTATTGGGATGTTCAAGGGATCTTATATCAAGTGGTAGACTATTCCAGGCCTTGGAAGGGTTAAAGCTAAAGCTGGACTAGGTGACCCATTTTGGTCCTTGGTTTGTAGATGTTTAGTAGGCCTTGTTCAGAACTGCAGAGTAATTTAGTGGGTAGGTAATGAGAGATTAGAGATGAGATAGTTGGACAGAAAGAGGGTTTGTAGAGAATGGAATGAATAATCTGAAACTGATTATACCAAAGCAGGTTAGGTAATTTTAGCCAATTTAGTTCTTTTAGTGAGAGACAGTGATGAGACTTGTAAGAATTTTGGGCAGCAAATCTGGCAATCCTGTTATAAGTTGTTTCTAACTTGTTTAGTAGTCCAGCATTGAGGCTGGTGAGAATTTGGGAGCTATAAATTAAAGTGGGTAAGAGGTAGGCATTTGAAAGGGTTAGTTTTGCTGTTTTGGTAAGATATTTTTTGTTTCTGTAGAGGAGACCTAGCTTGAGATGTTACTTTTACTTCTGCCAGTTTTGTTGGGATCATCTCTTTCTTATGGAATGACTTCATCTTCACTAATCTAGGTCTTGCCTGCTTTCTCATAACCAGGTTTGGAGCATACACTCTGTGCCCTTTCAGTTAACAAATCTTACTGTGGAACACCAGTCCAGTTGCTTATTTGTGCTTTCATAACATTAATACAGTCGGTTCCTTTCAGTTTCTCTGGCGCAGTAGATAATCTCTGGTTTTCTCTGTGAGCTCTGTCTTCTAACTCTACTATTTTTTGAAATGTCAGCAGAATACGAGGCTTCTCAGGAAGGACTTTTCTTCATTTCATTCTCTGAATTTTTTAGTTTTATCAGCTCATCTGAATAGCTAGTTGAAGCTTTTTCTATTTTTCCAGCCTTTTGTTATTTGAGTTGATATATTCCTTTATTCTTTCTTTTATTTTAATCACCTCTGAGTACATTTTATTTTTTTCCTCTATATTACTGGAAACCATCTCTTGTACCAAAGATGAAGTTTGAACTGTGTTTTTGCTGAACAGTTGCAGGATACTTTCCAGCCAATTTACGTTTTCTGGTTAATTTTCTCTTAGGCTCTCCAAGTTTCTTCTTTGCTGGCATCCAGGTAGTGTACTTATTATCTGGTAACTGAATTTTATCCAAAAAGACAATTTCACAGGCTCCTTTTTCTCATTTTCTGTTTTCACACTGGGAGAGCTTAATTTGTTAATATATGTGCAGTCAACTTAGAAGACTGGATAATAACATATTAAGTTAAATACAGGGTGACACCAATGATTTATTCTTCATAGAAAGCATTTGTGACACTGAGACAGATGAGTACAAAAGAATTAAAGCAGATGGAGAACTTTGGTCATTATTGCCAGACAAACTAGACCTACCCTGTGGGTTAATAGTGTAGTTGTGGAGGTCCATATACATAGACCTCCCAAAACTTGAATACAGCTATTATATGACAGCACTCTCCCTCAAAAACAGTGGAAGTAGTTTCTATGACATCCAAAACAAATTTTCCCTTACAGATGTTAGCAGAGGATTCTGATAGATGAAACTGAATCCAAATTGTCATTTTGAATTTGCAGGAGAAGAGTCTGAAGTTATTGCACAGAGCATTGCAAGTATGGAAGTTATTGAAAACATCACAGGTGACATTCTTCTATGGTGTGAATCAATTAATCAGCATGATATACAGCTGAAATGACTGCTTGACTGGTTTTGTCATAATTAAAAACTAAATTACATCAAATGACAACTGCATTTAACCAGTGTTAGAATACAGGGGGCATTTAACTAGCATTCATTCAGATGCAGATAAAGTTAGTGCAGTGGTTCAGATAGAGCATCCTTTAGGTAAACACTCACTATTATAGATTTGTGTTATGGAGCAATACCTATCCAGATTCCTCCACAATTTTTCTTAATTATGTATGCCACTGAGCAACTTACTTAAAGACAAGTCTGTGGCACTGGGAGCAGCCACAAGGAAGAAGTTTCCTACTACTGAAGAAATTAGTCTCCAACATAGATACAAGTCAGTGGTGCTGTTTGGCATTGGAGCCATGCTGTTACAATTGGGAAAACCTGTTGTCTCTAGTCCCAGAGAAATGAGTGATACACAGTGTTGGCATGCCCAAACTGTAAAAATACTGCTGATAGCTTATAGGTGTGACAGAGTTTTATGAATTGTTTGAGGTTTATATAAATCTCAAAACTGTCTTGTTAGGACTGCTACAGAAATTTGAAATATGAATATGTGATTAAACTTCTCTTTTTCGGTAACAAAAAATGTATGAAACTTACGATTGCTTTTCCGTATAATAAAGTATATGACACTTAGGAGTTCTGGAAAAGCATGGCAAATATACATGCAATATAAAATATGCAGCAGATATATAAAACAGCAAATGTTATTCTTTGTAACTACAGGATCTGTGATTTCTTACACTCAAGCTGAATTTAAACATTGTAGACAGTAATTAAAACACTTAAAAAGTTTCTGTTTGGCAGAGGGATAGATAAGTTTTACCAGGCAGTTGTTGCAAAACTGTAATTAAGTAAACTTTTGTGCCTCTGTTGGAGTTGGTAGCCAGAAGCAGAAAAATATATATGTTAAGACATGACAAATGTTTCTCCAAAAAATAACCTTATAGCAAGTTGCCAAAAAGTGCCATTGACTGTGTCTCACTGAGAATGGAAAGGTTTGAATGAATGGTGTGAATTGTATCCCTTCTCATGATGGACTTTACAGGACATTCCTCTTGGGGTCAGATACTGTTTGCTGTTAAAGTTGCTCAGGGCTTATTACTCTGTACAGTGAATTTATTTCTGCATGTGTGTTTTGCAGGTTAGGTGCTGAAAATTCAAAAAGTAGAGAGAGGGCCTACTAAACCTTCTGGGTAGATATAGCTAGGAAGGATTTAACTGGTTATACAGATCTCTTTAAGCACTATATCTACCCAAGCTTGTTGTTTTTCTGTTTTCTCTGTGCAATTAAATATTTCTGTATTTAAGTTTTAACTGTACTGTCCAAGATATTTGAGTATTTTTATTCACCTTTAAAGGCAATGGAGGAGTTGTGTACTTAAAATTAAATTAATTAAATTAATAAAATGATGCAACATGGCTTATTGTTATGACAACTAGCTACTGGAATGCATATCTGATTAGCCAGACTGCTCTGCTGTGCATTACCAATTGTGTTTATAGAACAGAGTATTTCTCAAGAAGTAGAGCTGTAGATGGAGCTCTCTATTCAGGTAGTCTGGGGTGGTGGCAGCAATCTGCTCTTGGGAAATATTACCAGGGGGACCTGGAAACAATACTTAAACCCCTGACGGTGAATGTTCAGGTTAAAGCTTGCTTTTGTATGTAGATGGTATAGTGACATAGCTCAGGGCAACAGAGCATATTTCCTGCATGCTGTTGTGGCCAAGCTTCACTAAGTGAGTTGTTTAGATCCTCTGACATGCATTTTTTCTATTTGTCTCTTCGGTGTGAATTGCTAAATGTACCCCAAATGGCTGTCAAATTACTGTGAGGAGAGGAGCAGGTCTAAGGACTGTACCCCTGCCCACTGTCACAACTATATTTCCAGCAGGCCAGTCACTGCAAAATTGTATCACAAGCAATTGCTGACTATATTTTGCAAACTGTAACATAAAGCACCCCTGCAGCTGCAAAGAATGTTTGTGCTGTTTCAAGGGTCTAACCCCACTATTGTACATAAACTTGTCAACACAAATGCATGTGGCTTATGCATTATCCAGAACACACTTTAATGCAAGGAAAGTCACCTGTATAATGGTATGGGTAATGGTTGTCATAATGGTTGGTCCTTAACTTAATGATGACAGAAGGTAAAATTCAGAAATTCATCAGTCATACTGAACATAATTTAGACCATAGTTTTCAACGGTCCCTGTTCTTTTCCAGAACATCCCAGATTTTGCATCATATTTTTGATGTGTCCCTCATAAAACTGATGACTTTCTGGTGAATCACTAATGATTACCAGTGCAGAGAAAGCATATGTGATTATAATGATATCCGGAATGTCTCTTGAAAGATAAATTAAAAGAAATGCAGTGACTGCCTAATGTTAGGAGGTTTACTTTGCATAAGTTTGTGATTACTGTCATTATTGCTAGTTTTAATATAAGTCCTGTTTCAAAGCTTCAGTATTAAAATCTTGTGACAAGTACTCCTGCTATTACAATTTCTGTCTTCATCAGGTATCAGTCATGAGTGAAGATAACAGATGAATGTATACAGGAATTAGCATGCATTGTAATTATATTGTCAGTTTGGCTGTGAAATTTCTTGACTACTGGACTTGCACTGGAGTGTTTTCTGTTGCTACTTCTTCAGCAATTTGGAGTTTATTGGACTGTTACTGTAATTCCAGTTTAAATAGAGAGTTTTTATGACATTGCACACTCTTGGCTGCTTTTTTTGTCATTTCTCTTTTGTAAAATGGACACTGTCTTCATCTGGTGTCTTTTTGTTGATGATGAGTAGAGTTCCAATACTAGTCACCTTTGTCAAGTTGTTTCCTAAGGCCTCCGGCTGCTGCTGTTCAAACATCTCTTCAGTGAAGCGGCTACTTTGGTAAAACAAGATGCTATTCATCCTAGAGGAATGAGTGCCATACCTGATGTCAGAGATCTTATCAGCTTATCTTTCTCTGCATGTGCGTGCTTGTGTGTCTGTTTGAGTCCATGTGTCTTTTTGTGTGTGTAAGCAAAAAAAAATATATATATATATATATATATATATGGTGTCCGTGGTAGTGGTGCTGCGGTAGCGTTGTCGCCTCACAGCAAGACATTGTCCCGTTCGATTCTCAGCTAGAGCGTCTTCTGTGTGGCGGCATGCGTGAATGGGCATGCCTTCGTTGAAGGTTTTGCATCAGGGCTGGTAACTCGGCACGTAAAAATCCACTACCAAACATTAGTGGACCGGAGTTCCGCTGTGGCGACCCCTAACCGGGATAAGCCAAAAGACACAACATGTATATAGATATATATATATATATATATATATATATATATATATATATATATATATATATATATAGACACATATATATGAATCTAGAACATTTGCTCAACTGAGCAAATGACCGAAATCCAAACGGCCGGGCATACTTACGTGAAAGGGCTATTCACCGAAGCAGCACTTTCACATAAGTATGACTATTGCTGAGGCTGTACTACGGTGCAGGTAAGTGAAATTTCACTTTTCCACACTGTAGTGCGGTCTCTGAGGGAGAATATTAAAGTAGGAGGGGTGTGGGGGGCACAGCCCCCCACATGGGGGGTGTATGGGGGCAAAGCCCCCCTGCTAAAATGTAAATTAAGTGTTTTCTTTTATCACACGCTTTAACGAAAGCGCTTTTTTGATAAAAGTGCTTTTGTTAAAGTGTGTTCGGGTTTTATGGATTCGACAGAGCAAACATCCTAGATATATATATATATATATATATATATATATATATATATATATATATATATACATGTGTGCATGTGTGTGTGTGTGTGTGTGTGTGTGTGTGTGTGTGTGTGTGTCTGTCTATCTGTGTTATGGGTGGACGTTTTCCCAAAAGTCACTATAATGCACTTCTTGGCATTGAGTTTTAATCTATGACTTTGGCACCAGTCATTTGTCTGTGTTAGACTCTCTTGTAGGATGTGTCATGGGAAAAATTTATGATAGTTCCCAATTTGGAACCACCTGCAAACCTGATGACCCATGGGCCATAGACATTAGCCTAGATATCTCAGAAGTAGATATCAAACAGGGGCAGGAACAGCATCGATCCCTGGGGTACTCTGCTGGGGACTGGTCTCTTGGTGGAGGTGGTAAACCAATCCTGACTTCTTGTGTCATATGTGAGCCAGCTGGGAATCCAGCATGTTTTGTAGAGATTTATGCCTATTTCAGTGAATTTGTCAACAGTATCTGAAATGATGTATTGTATCAAACACCTTAGCCAGATCTAGGTAGGCAGTATGCACCATTTTCCTCATCCATTGTCTTGGTGACCCTATCAAAGAAGTCTACCAGGTAAAGTAGGCATGACCTTCATTTAATAAATCCAAACTGGAATGGGACCAGTGTCTGTAGGTTGCCAATGTCTTTGCTGATCATTTTCATGATAATTTGTTCCATGGCTTTGCATATTGCACTAGTCAGACTAATTGGTCTGTAGTTTCTGAGACTGGTTGTTGGTCCACCCTTATGAAAAGGAATAACCGCTGCAGTCCTCTATTCATGTTGTATGTAGTTAAATGTGACTCATGTGGTCCTGATAAGTTATGTCTCAAGTTATTTAGGAGGAAACCCAGGATATTGGGTGGGTGCATTGAGGCTGTGCTTTTGGCCTTAGTGAGTGCCGCCATGATCTGCTCCCTGCTAATTGTTGGTTTGGGGGGTGAGGGTTATGCTATTAGGTATTTCATGAGGGAAGGCTGGGGGGAGCAGGGGGTGAAGTTAGAGCTGAATTTGATTCACTGCGTCACTCTGCTCTGTAATGATGGTACTATTTATGACCAGTTCAGCACAATGCTGTGGGTTACCTTTAAGGGTTTGGACATAGTTGTAGAAAGCCTTGTGGTTGTCTTTTTTATAAACACCTTTACTGAATTATCTATCACTTGTGACATAGACAAGCTACATTTATTAACAAGTTCACATTTAAAAACCTTATAGGATATATAACACTATATATCACTATATAACACTATATTACTTTTCAAACATATGAGAATGAGTGTCACTATTTAGATGTTTTACTTTTTAAGAACACTGAGTTGAAGAGATTTACTTCAAGGATATATTGTAAACCTACTTATAGTAACACTTTTTTACACTTTAGTAGTCGTTAAGGGACAGTTAGTACGAGCAGTGCGAATGACTTCCCTTAAAAAAGATTTTATAGCTGAATGTGATATTTAAAAAAAACATGTTTCTACGAGAGGTTATCCTATACAGCTTCTTAATTACCTTATTTCTGAAGTATTGTCAGACAGGAGTTCAAAACATGTCCCCATTTTAAGTGTTAATGATAGTATTGACCCCCTATCAGTATGGCCAAGTACTATGCCACTAGAACAACAGATGGGTAATACTTTTCTTTCTGCTATTTGTTTGGAATACAATCATCACTGTAAAACTATTAAAAGTATTATTTCCAAATATTGGAATCTTTGTGGTCAACTGCCAGGTGCTTTAAAAGATTTTAAGGTATATATAAAAAAGGGACACATTTGAAGAACTTATATGAGTTTAACAATTATTTGAGTGACAAGCAACTTACCCTTAAAACTGGCATTTATAAATGTTAGGCATGTAAGCAGTGCCTCTACATTGGCAACCCAGATGTTATTAAGATTTTTAGTTGGCAGAAGGAAATTAGGGTCGAACACTACTATAATTCTAATAGTAGCGAAGTGGTTTATATACGTATATGTGCTTGTGGTGCATTCTATGTTAGCAAAATGAAAAGCGTTTTAAAGAAACATTTATGAGCACACATACGATATCACTAACAATACTGAGTCTAATTCTTTAGCTAAGCATTCAAGAGTATGTGCCAATAGTCAGTTCGTATTTTATGTTTTGGAGCAACTTTAAAAAATCATAGGAGTGGAGAGTGGAAAGATGTACTCGAACATAGAGAACTGTTTTGGCAATTGATTTTGCAAGCTAACAGGGCCCATGGGTTGAATGAAATAATTTCTAGTCCTCCAGTTTAAAGCTGACCTCTTCTAAACCTTAACTTACATTTATGTATTTATACATTTTTAAACTTATCCATTTTATGTTTCAATATAATACGTGGTGATTTTATTAAGATTGTGTATGTATATAGCACTTTCATATGTAGAATATAATACTTTTAATTGATTTTTATGGTTTGGTGCCTTTAATTAATTAATTTTTATTTACTGATATTAATTAATTGGATAGCCTGTGTAAGAGACAGGGGATGATGTTTATTTAGTTCTGAGAAAGTCCTTTATGTAATAGGATGAAACTGCTTAACTTTTTATTATTTGACTTGAATAAAATGTACATTTACTGTGCATCCATTGTTTTATTTTTCAATGGTTATATTGGTCCTGTGTTTAATCTCCTAGGGCAGTGGTAGGATTTTTTGTGTGTTTTGTTCTTTACTGCCTACACCTTCATTTTGGATTAAATATAAAATATGTTGAATGCTTTCTCTGCATCAAGACCCATCAATAACAGCAGTATTTTCTTATATTCTGATTCCCTCTGGATCATCATTGTGTTATTAATGTTAACAAATGTTTGCCTCCCCTACACAAAACCATATTGGTCCATATCTATCAATTTTGGATTGATCTTTTGTCATTCTTTTAGCCATTATAGACAGAAACACTTTATAATCATGGTTTAGAATTGAAATGGGCCTATATGAAGCTGGATCAAATGGGTCTTTACTGTCTTTAGGTATTATAGCCACTACAGCTTTTTGTCCAGGATGTTGTTACCTCCCCTCCTTTTAAAATGCTGTTAAATAAAACTTTCTAGACCTTTATCACTTTTGTCCCCCCTGTTACACAGTTCTACTGGAATTCCATCTATTCCTAGAGACTTTCCTGAAGAAGATTGGTTATACAGCACCATTTTTATCTAATCCCCATCTGTCTTAACTGCTAGTTGTTGAGTCCCAAATGCCAAAATTGATAGCTATGAATCAGTGTGGTTTTGTAGAGGGAGACAAACATTTGACAACATTCAGCAATGCACCTCCTCTTGTTCTGTGAGATTTCCTTTAGTTTGTAATACTTTAACCTTTGTCATCCCCTTATTTCTTAACCATATCTCTTCTTCTTTCATTTCTACCCTGGTTTTAAACTCCACTTTCATTTCATCCCACTCACTAATTATAATTTCTTGAGCATTTATGTATTTATATATTTTTATATTTTCAAACGGATCAGTTTTATGTTTCAATATAGTATGTGGTGATTTTATTAAGATTGTGTATGTATATAGCACTTTCATATGTAGAATATAATACGTTTAATTGATTTTTATGGTTTGGTACATTTAATTAATTTATTTTTATTTACTGATATTAATTAATTGGATAGCCTGAATAAGTGACAGGGGATTATGTTTATTTAGTTCTGAGGAAGTCCATTATGTAATAGGAAGAAAGTGCTTAACATTTTATTATTTGACTTGAATAAAATGTACATTTACTGTACATCCATTGTTTTATTTTTCAGTGGTTATATTGGTGCTGTGTTTAATCTCCTAGGGCAGTGTTAGGATTTTTTGTGAGTTTTGATCTTTACTGCCTACACCTTCATTTGGATTAAATCTAAAATATGTCGAATGCTTCCTCTGCATCAAAACCCATCAATAACAGCAGTATTTTCTTACATTCTGATTCCTTCTGGATCATCATTGTTTTATTAATGTTAACAAATGTTTGCCTCCCCTTCACAAAACCATATTGGTCCATATCTATCAATTTTGGCATGATCTTTTGCCATTCCTTTAGCCATTATAGATAAAAAACCCTTTATAATTATGGTTTAGAATTGAAATGGGCCTATATGAAGTTGGATCAAATGGGTCTTTATTGTCTTTAGATATTACAGCCACTATAGGTTTTTGTCCAAAATGTTGTTGCCTCCCCTCCTTTTAAAATACTGTTAAATAAAACCTTCCAGATCTTTATCACTTTCTTCCCCCCATTACACACTTCTACTGGAATTCCATCTATTCCTAAAGACTTTCCTGTAGAAGACTAGTTATACAACACCATTTTTATCTAATCCCCTTCCATCTTAACTGGTAGTTGTTGAGTCCCAAATGCCAAAATTGATAGCTATGGATCAGTGTGGGTTTGTAGAGGGAGGCAAACATTTGATAACATTAACAGAACATTGATGATCCAGAAGGAAGCAGAATATAAGAAAATACCACTGTTGTTGGCGGATCTTGACACAGTTAAAACATTCAATATATTTTAGATTTGCACAGTTAAAGCATATTTAAGTCTTCCATAAATATTTTCATTTTTACTTTTTCTTGATTTCCCCAATTCACTGTATTATACAAATTTTCATAAAACTTCTGAAATGCCTCTAATACCCGTACATGGTCTCTGGCTATTTTTTTTTGTTATGGGCTCTCTAAGTTTGTCAAAACCCCCTTCTAATTTCTGTTGCCAAATTATTGTGCCAAATGTTTTTGTGATCTGGAGTTATCAAAAACAGTGGCTTAACAGCAAACATTCAAAACTCCCTTATTTTCTCTTTAGCACTTAGCAATGCACCTCCTCTTGTTCTGTGAGATTTCCTTTAGTTTGTAATACTTCAACCTTTGTCAGCCCTTTACTACTTAACCATATATCTTCTTTTATTTCTACCCTGGTTTTAAACTCCACTTTCATTTCATCCCACTCACTGGTTATAATTTATTGAGCACTTTCTATCTTCTCTATTAATTCCAGGGTAATTTCCACTACCCATTCTTTAAATTTGCTTTATTTTTAACAGGTAGGTGGGAAAGCAACAACCCATCTTTACTTCATTACCTTGCATTTTTATTTTAATAATTACTGGTGAATGATCTGAAATAGTTATTGGGTGTATATCAAGGTTCTCAATTACATGGACATGTTCCTGTGAACTATAATTTCTGTCAAGTCTAGCCCAGTTATTGTACCTTGGGGAAATAATATATAAATTCTCTCAAATTTTCTGCTATTGAATTCAGGTCTTTCAAACCAAATATTTTCATAAATGACTTCAGAAATCTACCATCTTTTGTTATATATTCCCTTCTAAGCCCCCAGATGAATCAAATGCTGGTCCCTACCTACAAGTAATATTCCCTACTGAAAAATAATTTCTTCCATTTTCTAAGTTCCAAAATAGCAGTTTTTGGTGGAATATAAATACATGCCAGCGTAGTCCTCATCCCATATCAGCAGTTAAAATAAGTGATTCTCTTTTCCTTTGTCCATGAAATTTTGCAGAATTTAAATCCTGAATTTCTTTTTTTATGAAATTCACATTTTCAGTTATTTCCAAATGTATCTCCTGTAACATTGCTTTTTGCACTCTGCATTACTTAATATAATTAAATATTCTTTTCTTTTTGTCTATACCTTTGAGATCATTCACATTCCGACATAATATGGAAAGTGTCACCATTAAGGTAAGAAGTCATTATTCTCAGCTAATGTCAGTTTTTTAAAATGCCTAATTCCAGCTTTTGTGATACATCTGCCCATTAATATTTGGCATGTTAATCCTTTGTGCAGTTTTTTCTTATCATCAAAGGTGGAACCCATGTAACATTTACAAGACTTTTTGTTTTAATAAAAATCCTCAAACAAAAAAAAAAAAAATAAACACCCCCAGAACACCCCAGAAACTATTAATTCAATACAAACACACACACACACACACACACACACACACACACACACACACACACACACACACACACACACACACACACATACACCTATGTGCATTTTCAAATAGTGAAGTCTAACCTTTTTAAAAGGAACGTTTGTTTCAAATAGACAGCTGCTAACACAGACCCTAGTTAACCTGAAATGATGTTTATTCATGATAAGACATGTTATTGCCTATGCTCCTGCTTCCACTGATTGGTGTCTATTCTTTTTTATCTTTATCCCCCCCTTCTCCAAATGTGAAAACTACTTGCATATTTTCAGAAATCTTCAGAATCTTTCAACTGATAACCTTGAATAAACAAGTGTTGTGTCTTTTATTGCCCTCTTACCAGTTTGCCTCTATGGAAAATTAAGAGAAAATATAAAAATGTAATCCTCTGTTGCAGCCTGAAAGACAAACTGAAACATTCATTGCTAAAGGAAAACTTTTCATTACATTCAGTGTACTCATATTTACTTGTTTCTGCTTAAAATTTGTTATTAGTTAAGCCAAGGGTCTTAATCCAGACCTTCACCTCTGCAAAAGTAATAGAAAACATATCAGCTCTACATATATTATGATCCGTCTGTACTTTTACACCCCACCTCAATGACACAAGATTAACTTAAAGATGTTTTTGTCTAGCTTTTCGTCTCTTTTTTGAACTATAATGCCTAATGCCTACATTTCTTAATACCAAAAAAGAAGAAAAAGAAGAGGAAGAAAAAACAAGAAGAATTTATATTGTGAAAAGTTTCGTAGAAATACTATTAAGAAAATAGTTTTATTTACAGTTACCTACTTCCTTCCTCCTTCCCTACCTCAGACTCCTTCCACACTTTAATGACATGAAGTGAGGCAAATGTCTTTCAGTTCCTCACAAGTTTAACAAAGTCAACAAACGTTCACTCTTTCCACTTACTCCTATTCAGACAAATTTCACAAATGTAACCAATGTTTTGCAGCCTCATATTTATTCACTAATTTCCATGTTGCTAGCTGTCTTCCTGTTCATCTCCATCTTCCAACTCCAGATTCTGGTTCACTTCCACAGTACTGCCAGTTCTTCTAGTCTACTCCTGTGGTTTTCTCTGTCTCTCAAGCATTTTCCCTTGGAACAGTGGAAAAGGTTTCACAGGTAAAGTCTTTCTGTGTCCTTTATTATCAGAAGAATGATAAGGAGAACCCCTTTCTACTTGATGGCTCATTTTTGCTGAACAAACATTTGTATTTCCTGCTTAGCCTGTTCTGCATCAAAACTTGACTTTGATCTTGCAGGAAAAAAATATTCCGAAGACAGCTGGACACAGCAGCTTGAATCTCACACTTGCCTCTCAAGATTCCCTAATTACTGGAATAACATTGTTTCTCTTTTGTCTGATGTACAGTGAATAATCATTTTCCATACTCTACTATTTCCAACTTTTAATACTTTGGCCTTTTTGCCACAGTTTTGTCAGAATCAACTATTTTTACTGATAGGTTTTCATTTTTACTAATAAAAGTCTTGGCTGCTTTCTCATCTCGTGCCCTTTCAATTAACAGTCCAGCTGCTTATTTGTGCCTTCATAAAATTAATACAGTCTGTTCCTTTTAGTTTTTTGGGTACAGCAGAAAATCTCAGATTTTACCTCTGTACTCTGTTCACTAATTCTACCATTTATGAAACATCTCTTCTGGAGCAGTCTCATACTCAGACAGCCTTTCCTTCAATTCCACCTCTGATTTTTACAGTTTTATCAGCTCATCAGAATATCTGTTTAAAGCTTCTTCTATTTTTTCCTGAATTTTTTTATTTGAGTTGATATACTCATTCAGTTTTTCATTTATTTTAATCAGTTTTGATGCCTTGTACCAAAGCTGAAGCTTGAATTGTTTTTTGCTGAACAGCTGCAGAATTCTTCCCACCAGTGTTTTCTGTTCATCTTTTATAGTTGATTTTCTTTCAGGCTCTCTTCTTTTCTTCTTTGCAGGCATCCAGATAGTGTACATATTAGCCAGTAACAAAATTTTAGTCAGGCTACAGTTTCTCAGTTTCTGTTTTTACACTGGGCGAGCTGAAGTCAAGCTGTTTATCAGTGTGCAGCCATCTTTGATGTCCTTTGCTTATGTCATCTCACCTTGTGGCTGTCTTTAGCCTGACAGGCTACCTGACCCTATTGCCTTTACTTACTACTCTTAGTTTCCTATTTAGTTTAATCAGTGAGCTATTGTCATTATGAGAGTTGTTCTTTCTGATATTACCCATGACTTTTTTTCCTTGAGATATATACCCTGTTAAGGTTAGGATTCCACCAGTGTTATTTTTTTTTTTTTGGTGGTTTCTTTTGGGGTTACATCTTTTAGGAAGGGCAGGCTCTATGCCACCATTTACATGGTTGTACAGGGTATCTGTGAACAATTCCACATATGTTGCTGTGAATTTAGGTTTTGAAGGGCATTAAATTTTGACAAACGTTTGCTTATTAGGATGTAGATTGCTTTAGTTCCTGACTGTTACAGGTTTTGCTAGGTTTTCCAAGTTGAACTTTATTTTGAAGGAGACATTTTTTTCATCTGACATCACTCTCCCATATTGGTGAGTACTAGGTCCAGTATGGTTGAACCTCTGGTTGGAGTGTACACTATCTGGTCAAGGGTATTTGTGTTAATAAAGTCCAGGAAATTTGTGCTTGGAAGTTGGAGGCAGTTTATGTTTCCTAGTCTATAGAAGGGAAGTTGAAGTCTCCCATGATTAGGGTATTTGATTGGATAGTGATTTCCTTCAGTGGTCTAGGTATGAGTTATAGGATTCTTGGGTGTTATATGGTAGCCTATAGCTTGGTAGGATATGCTAAAGGACTTTATCTATGATGAGTTGCATGTGGATGAACTCCAGGACATCATCCTGTTTAACCAACCTAGAGATATGCTTGTTGCTAATGTAGATCAAGACACCTCCACGTTTAGTACCTGTATGTGTTGCTAATTGTCTAAATGTGTGGTAGGCCCTTAAGCCTTGTACTGCCAGAGTACTTTCTGCAGCTTTAAACCAAGTCTCAGTAATGGCACAGATGTCTACGTTCTCTAGAGTGATACGAGCTTGGAGGGTGTGGATTAACACTCCTGGATTAACACCAAAAACTGAGCCAATTGTTAAAATCAATCAAATTTTTTTTGTTCATCATCCTTGGTGAAGGGAGAATGCTGCTCAGTGCAAGAAGGATACCTTTCTGAGACACATTTTCAGAGAGATCCATCATATCTCTCTTCATATAGTCCAGTGAGGTACATCTCACGTCATTAATACCCACATGGACTATGACAGAATTATACTTTTACCTGTTGCAGTTATGTCTTGATTTCTTAAAGTTTGTTTCACCTTTTCTGGCTGTGCTTTCTGAGACCTGTTTCACTTATGACAGTTGAGCATTATATATAATTTGTTTTTTTATATGAAAACCTACATATTTTCCACGTCTATTTATTTATTTATTTGTATTTACAAAGCTTATTTTTGTTGAAAGTTGCAAATTAAAATAGTAGGTTTATATGTTGTAATGATAATAGTGTAACATTTAACTGTTACTGTAGACTGTTTGCTTTCTGTTGCCAGGGTAAACATTCTCAGTAATCTGACAATTTCCTTCCCCCCGCATTTTATTACTTATTACTTATTTCTTTTGCCAAATTCAGTTAGGTGTAGTGTTCACTTTCTGCTACGAGCATACTGATCTTTGATCAAACAACTCAGTTTATTGAGGTATAACATCCTGTTTCTACTTGGAGTTAGAGTGTAAGTTTTACATAGTTACTATGCCTTACTGCACTATCACAGTACTTTGGATTTTTAATACCAGTTACTGTTTCATACTTGCAGTTATCCAAAGTCATTTATTTGATACAAGAGTCGATGTAAATCACATTGTATTAGATATTGTTACTTGTACTCAAAAATTCCATCAGTTCACATATTTTGCCTTCTTTCTAATACTA
The DNA here is from genome assembly GCF_019279795.1 of Protopterus annectens. Lineage (NCBI taxonomy): Eukaryota > Metazoa > Chordata > Ceratodontiformes > Protopteridae > Protopterus > Protopterus annectens. The sequence goes on along the minus strand of NC_056734.1, from coordinate 1,007,493,443 downwards.
ATGTGGAGTTTGAAAAATGTTGTCTGTCATAACTTTTAAAGGTTCTGTTTGGCTCAAATTCACTATCTAACCCACTACCGCATGCAACTAATATATCCATTAACTCAAATCACTATATTTGGATAAATACTAAAGGCTTAAAATAAGTCATATTAATGCAAGATGCTTCCATAATAGAACATACAAAATTATTAGTTCACTCTCGTTTTATAGTTTCATAGGTTCATACTAGGCTAATGACCACCAGGGTCTTTACAAGCCTAGCTGTGCAGCCCAACCCAGTTTTGTCCCAGAGTTCCTTGGATGCATATATGTTGGTGTATGTTAATAAAGAGGTAGCTAAGGGTTATGTGGTGGTGGGGAGTATGTTAGTTGGGGATTAATGTACTTACTGTTGACCTCTATCCATCAGATACATGAGGGCCAAACTGGGGGTGAATTTGCAATTTCCCATCCAGTGATCAAAGTTTCTTTTGAATAGTGTCAGGGATGAACTCCTCTTCACATACAGTGGGGATCCTTTGAGACACATATTGGACTTTCCAGGAAGTACTATTTATATTACAGTCAGCTCCTTGAATCTAGTGTTTCTGATGCAGTTTGTCTTGCAGATGTGCAAGAGATCGATCTGAAGATGCCTTATATGCTAGGCATAGATTGCCACTCAGTAACCTGTAGGAGAATGAGTACAAGGGTTGGGAGGGTGGCCTAATATTTAAAGTGTTTGCCTTACAAACTCAAGGTGCAGGGTTTGAGTCTCATAAAGGTTAATTGGCTCCGCTTAAAATAGCTCACAAGGGCAGTTCACCTAGTACTAACCTATGAACCTATGAACAAAGGTAGGACCTTAAGGTAATCTGTGTAGGACAGGGTATCCATAGTCTGGATTCTCTTTGTGAAGAACCTTTGGAGGCATTCCAACTGTTGCAAGTGCTTGTTTAAGTACATGCCAAAGTGGCACTGTACTCAATGGTAGGTCTGATAAGGGCTGAGTGGTGTGGTACTATTATTTCCTTGGACCTGAATGCCATACTCTTGTTTATGAGCTGGGTAACATAGAATGATTTTCTTCCTATCTTGGCTATGTGTTGGTCGAACACAAGATTACTGTCTGCATATATTCCCAGATCCTTAACTATCAGGTCAACTGTTAGGGTTGTTTTATCAATGACATAATTAGCTTGGGTGGACGCTCTCCTCAAGAGCACTGTAATGCATTTCTTTGCATTTAGTTTTAATCCATAGCTTTGCCACCAGTCATTTATTTGTGTTAAGCCCTCTTGTAAGCTTTTGGTGTCATGAGGAAAATTGATGAGACATCCCATTTGACAGTCAGCTGTAAACTTGGTGAGCCAGAGGCCTTTGATATTAGCCTTGACTTCTGAGAAATAGATGCCAAACAGGAGCAGGTCCAACACAGAGCCCTATGGTACTCTGCTGGTGACTGATCATTTGGTGAAGGTGGTCTCACCAATCCTGTCTTCTTGGGTCCTTTCTGTGAGCCAGCTGGCAGCCCAGCAAGTTATGTAGACATTTATGCCTAGTTCTGAGAGTTTGCCAACAATACCTCAGTGGGGCATTGTATTGAATGCCTTAGCTAGGTCAGGGTAGATGGTATGCACAGTTTTCCCCTCATCCATAGCCATTGTGACTGTCTTGTAGAAGGGTTACAGGTTAACTCATTATAGCCGAGTGACCCCTCCAGGTGCATCTGCAGTTAACTCCTGGTGATGGCTCTAGGCGTCAAATATTGCTTGTTCATATTTGCCTCAGTAATTCCAAAACCATACTATATACAAGGTTTTAAAAGATTTCATCTCAAACTTTACACAATAGCAAACTCAACTGCATTCATCTTTGACCTCTGTCTAGTGCAGGTAAACTGATATTAACTGTTTTTTATTATGTTAATTTACATAGATAAAATGTTCACATTTTTCAAAATTTCTCAACAATCAAGCAACACAGACAAAACTCCTTAGCCTCATATGAAAGCTCTCAGCTAGACGAATAAAATGCTGTTGACAGTATGTGCGTAACCTGAGTGGTTGCTGAGATGGTGTAAGTTATTTACAAAATCTTACAAATGTAATAGTTACTGTGTTTACTCTAACTTATAAAATTTATCTTATGACCTAGAATATAAAGAATACGATCACTATAAAAAACAGTTTGCGCTGAAGAGTTTGCCATGTATACCTCTTTAGTAATCCTTATGGTTCCAGAAATATGAACATTTGCTTGAAATGTGAGGACATAATTTGATTCTGTGAAAAGGCTTAGGCTCCACCCATTGGAAGTTACAGTGCAAACTTCCTCAGCTCCACTGGAGTGAATGAGTTAAGTAGGCAAGACCTTCCCCAAACAAAGCCAAACTGGGATGGGTCCAGTGTCTGTAGGTTTGCCAGTTCCCTGGTTGATCAATTTCATCATACTTTGCTCCATGGCTTTGCATATTTAACAGCCTGATATTCTTTGTAACAAGGCTAAAACCTTCAAGACCTGACAAATTGGACACCTCTCCATGGCAGGCCATTCCCAGATGCAACAGAGCACAAAGTAGTTCTGGTGATATAGTTTTATTGTACAATAATGATTAACTTCATCACACTGAATTACTCACAGCAAGTGTTAAAATTAATCTTCTTTTGGCTTTTCCCGGTTAGGGGTCACCACAGTGGATCACCTGTCTGCTCATGATTGGCAGTGGAATTTTACAGTGTTGAGTTGCCAGCCTGGTGCCCAACCTTCCACAGAAGGCACAAACACATGCACTCACAGCTAGAGCCAATTTAGACTGTCCAATCCACCTACTGCATGTCTTTCGGATGTGGGAGGAAACTGGAGCACCCGGAGGAAACCCACACGACCACAGGGAGGACATGCAGACTCTGCACAGAAGGCACCCCAGCTGAGGATCAAACCGGAGAACCTCTTGCTGTGAGGTGACAATGCTAACTACTGCACCACCGTGGCCACCCTAGCAAGTGTTAAAGTTAATGACAATATACAAACCATAGCTTGTATCTCCAGGTAATAATGGCTCACTTGCTGAAGCTTTACAAATAGTCTAGGAAAATTTTTAACACTTAGGTTTCAGATATAGGTTGTTTTTCAATGGTTATTTTGATTCCTTGACTGATATATAATACACAAAGGTTAGCTTCGCCTTGTCTTCTGATAGGACTCAAGGCCTGCATTCACCTCCACTCAGTGACTGACTTTCTGCTGGAGTTTTTTAAATCGGAAAAGAAGCCAGGGAAGTTATTTAATTTCTTTCTTTGTGTCTGCACTTAAGTTGACTAACTGATATAAGTATGTAGAGCTGTTTTCTGCACTGCCTATTCTGTTTATGCATTTAATTTTCTGATTTGATTTATTTATTTATGTATTTATTTATTTTGGGAAGTGTGTTGATATGAAGATTTTTTCCATCCACCCAGTCTCTGTTGTGCTTTTAAATATGATGACTTACAGTTGCCTTCCACTACTCTAAATTTAGCTTTAAAAGCTCTTTCCAGTCGCATCTTATCTACTCATACTACTAGGCACTGAAAGATCAAAAATAGGAAGGCCCTTCCCTCAGTTTCTTAAAGCCTGAGATAGCCTTCATTTCATTTCACTCCACTCTGTTGGTGTGCACTGCAATATCCAGAGTGCTAATCCCTTCCTTCCATTTTAACATCCGAGACTAGTCTACCAGTCACTGAAGAGCCTGTGAACTGCTTTTCAGGAATTCGTTTATGATTAGTGCTTCTGTTTTACTCTTAGTGAGAGAAGAAGCAGAGGGACATTTATATTCTGACCTTCCTAGTGAATGCCAGTCACTTTGAAATTTACTTCTCAAGAGCCAGTTTTGGATTAATGCTACTGATTTATTCCTGGTAAGAAAAGGGGCAGAGGGACAGTGTTTCCTGCTGGTCTTTGAGCATTGTGTACTGGATTTCACAAATAATGCTGGGCAACCACAAAATTGATTGATGAGGCTTTCTGCCTGAATCCAGAGCCATCTCCTGGTAGATAGGTAATCGACAGTGCTGTTTTTCACTTTATTTTGAAGCATACATGTGCGGCCTTTATATTTGTGCATTATTTGTAGACTTTTTGCACTTTTAACTAATTTTATCTATTGCTGCCATTGTATTTGACATGAAGCTAAATCGTAACTCCCAACTGTACCAAATTACTCATTTTTTACCGAGTTTTGGGTCCAAATAATGAGGTGCCATGATTCCCGAGTGGCACCCCTTAATTTCCGAATTTCCTGGCTGTTTTATTTGAATTTTTTCTCCCTGGATTTTTGAGCTGACGTCATCACATGCGCGATGATGTCAGCTCTGTGAAATGTCCTTCCAGTCTGTCGGAACTGAGCTCAGCTGAAACAAACAACACGTGTGCATTCATTTCCGGCCAGCTGCGAGGAAATGGAACTCTGAGAATGGAGCAAACTGGCTGCAGAGTTAATGGAACTCCGAGAATGGAGCAAGGCAGTGAGCAGCTGCAGTACTTCTGAAATTATGATTATAATCATCAGCACATACCTACTTTCAGTGAAGTCAGCAAGTAACTCTACAACCCTTCCATAATTCTCCAACGTAGCTGCAAAGAGATAAGTTCCTGGGGTACAGGTCCTGTAGCTACTGACAAGTGAGTTAAGGGCTTGTGTTTTGTTTTGTTTGCATTGTTGGTAACAGGCGGCAGTTTTGTGTATTGGATAACGATCTGTTATCTCTTGGGATAAAACATTGCTGAGCTGGAAAGAGGTAGGTTGTCAGTGTGATTAGAATTGTAGTTTTCGTAGAACGGATAGTATTGATGGATCGCTTGGCCTAATTGAATTGTCTAGTTTCTTTTTTTTTCCCAGTTTTTGAACATTCCGTGTGATTGTATATGAAAGAGAGATTGGTCGGCTGTTTCCGTAGTTGTTTCTAAGAAAGTTGGTTTGTAATTAAGATATTCCATTGTGTTTTGTGCTAGACCATATTGTGTTACTGCTTGTGAATTTGGGATTGCAGTTTTCTCAACTTGAATTTGAGTTTAACATAGTCATATTTTTGCTATTAACTTTGATTCAACTTTGCAGCTTGGTACGCAGTGCTGCGAAACAGCTCTGTAGAGTGGCTAAGTATTGCAGTTGATATGACCATTGCATTTAATTAAAATAGTTTAAAGTGATTATAATTATTGTGTGTACTGGCTTTTATTTGAGCAGTCAACTCAAAATTTTCATTTTTCAGGTGTATTTTAGTGACAAGTGCGAGGGAGCAAGTGGTGGCAAAGGTTCTGCAGTTAAAAAATAATTGCTTATTTTTATGTGTTAGTTATACAGCAGTGTGTAAAAGGAAATTATTTCGCATGAATTGTAATATTGCACAACCCATATGTTTAAAGCAGAAGTGGCAGTAATTTGGAACTTGAGCAGGGTGCTCATTCTTGAAAATGCCCAAAAGCGAAGGTAACATTTATGTCTGCTTTTACACCGCTGTTTAATTCATTGACTGTATTGCTAAATGTTTTGGTTTGAACCCTCACTCTTTGATTCTGCTTAAACCGTTTACTTTCCACCAGTGCCCTAAAAGAATGTACTTTTACTTCTGTTTTTCATTGCACAATCAAATTTTTAAAGCAGAAGTAACGTTAATTTGACACTTCTTGGGTATTTTCATGAAAACTAAAAAAAGTAACTGTCTTCCTGATCTACCTTTGTATTTTATATTATTTTTTTTTTACTGGCAGATTCAAAAACTGGATGCAGTTTAGATCCAAACAATCATTCTCTTACTGTGTGCTGACCTTTTATCTGACATCACTGGGTAACTTCCCCATTAAAATATTTAGGTGTGTGATACTTGTATATTGACCTACCATCCAGATGTCATTGCCACAGTTTTATTATATATTTATTTTGTAAAAAATATTTTACAGGTTGATCATTAGAGGTAAAGGGGAGTGTTAGACCATCATACACAAACTTTACAAAGCAGAAATAAATCATGATATTTTTAAGTAATATTATGATGAGAAATGGTGTGTAGCTGCAGAGTTAAGTAGAACAGACCTGCGTGTGTATGTGTGTGTGTGTGTGCGCGTGTGTGTGTGTGTGTGTGTGTGTGTGTGTGTGTGTGTGTGTGTGTGTGTGTGTGTGTGTGTGTGAAATGCCCCAGGTGAATATACCTGGTGGCTTGAGGTACTTAGGCTCAAGCCCTGAACCTTGGGTACAGGTAACAAGAGGCTAAAATCCCTACCCACCACCACTTCCACATTTATGCCTCATAAAATCTGTGGTTTTCTGGATATTTGTGGCAAATCCGTGAAGGACTGAATTCTCTAAATAATGACAGGCATTTGAATTTCAGACTTCATATTCTTCAGAAAATAAATGGTAACACAATCCCTCTTATTTTAACAATTTTCTAAGTTTATAAGATCAGTATTTGAAGTCTTTCCCTGTTTTGGGGGTTGTATTCTCCCGTTATTGGCTTTGTTCAGTTTTTATTTTGTGCTAAGAAGTTGAGAGCTATGGTTTATGCTTTGTGCTATAAAATGTAAATATAAAATCCAATCCAAATAATCATTGTAGAAGTAAAGCAGTATGCACATTAGTGTTTATGGTAAATGGGCCGAAATAGCCAGGTAATGGCACATTGGAATGGCTGCAGCGGGACTCTGGTGCCATATTTTGGTTGTCTGTTCTTCAGTTTGCATTTGAAAGTTGGTATCCCATAATCCCATTGGAGTGGGTGGGGTTACATAATTATGTATGCAAATGTTATGCTAATCAGTGTACAGATTTGTACCTATTTTTTATGGGCCTTGTCCAAATTTTTGATGTTTCCAGGTTGAGAGGTATGCAGCTGAATCCAAAGCCATCCACAGCTGAATGATTACTTCACATTGCTATGTTGCATTCCTTCTTTAAGTGTACTGCTGCTTTTATATTTGTGTATTGTTTGCAAAGTCTTTGCACTCCTATCTGATTTAAAGTGTTTTGCTTTTTGTCTCTATAGTCAACTGTTGAGTTTCTATACTTCTGCCTGATTCTAACTGTTGGCCAGTTGATTTACTGCATACCTCTCAAGTGTACCTCATTACTAGGAACGTACCTCATTTGGGGTCTTAAAAAGTTAATGTTCTTCAAAGTTCCTGGAAGTTCCACATTGAAAGACTCTGTCACACATTCAATGTTAGGAATTTTTTTTAGTGAAATCCATGGTAAATAGAAATGAATCATATTAAATCATTAAAAGATCTTCTTCATAAGTAAAACCAGCATATTTTAACCATCCTATGGCCTTCCTAGTTGAAACTGTTAGTAAGCCATTAGTATGTGTTTCACATTTTGCCCATTTGTTCTACATTATGAGAGCTAGTGTTCCTCATTTTGGAGATGGAAGGTTGAGAGCTGTGTATATATTATTTCATATAGTTTTAGCTATGTATATATATTTATCATACTGATCATTGCTGTAGTAGCCTAAGCTATATGGTTTATATCCTGCTAAGGATGTAAGATTCGTTTAGCTTACAAAGCTTCAGGGGGACCTTTCACCCATTCCAATAGACAACTGTGGTGCCTAAAACTCAGGTTTGGATGTTAAGCCTCTCAGAGCTTTCATGCCACTGAAGAGAATACTCCTGTGTTGGTTTTTGAGGATTGATGGTTGGCTGGTGCTGTTCCATTGCTGGGCAGATATTTTCCCTTTAAGGAAAAAAAACTTTCATATTAAATTTTTACAGTTAATCTTTAATTTCCTGGTTAGGAAATTATTTTCTGACTTTGAGTTTTTGTTTTATCTGACTGTCACAAACTGTACTTATAAAGTGAAGCACATTTTTTCCTGTCTGTTTAAAAGTTGTTAAAAACATTCCAAAGCTACTTTTTCTGTGTTGAAACTGTGTTTTTATTTTACTCTGTGGAGATGACAAAGTATATTAAAGTACATTTTACTTTGGAAAAACTGACTTGTGCTGCTTAGTTTCCCTGGGAAAAGGACACCATTTTGGCTTGACCATGTGTGATGTCCATGGACTTGCCCAGTAATCAAGGAGCCTCAATCCTCACCATTACCACCAGTGAGGGGCATGCACATTGGTGGAATAACAAGTACACACACCGTAAATTACAATTTCCCTTAAGAGCACACAGAGATCACAATCAGTCTGGGGCTGGTTTCTCCCTTTCCCTCCAGATCCCCAATAAGACTCCCCACTGGCACAGCTATAGGGTACAGATCTCAGCCTAGTGGTCAAGCTGAAACCTCCAGCATCCTCTCTGTCCAACCAGTGCTTTATGTTCCTGCCCAAGTAGCTGGCACACACACTTTGAGATATGAGTTATATACAAATACACAGACACTCCTGGGGAAGGCTTGCACAGGTTCTCCAGCTATGCCCCCTTCTCTCCAGACTATAAGGTAGAAATCACTGCCACCAACCACTACTTATCAGCTACTAATAATGCCCTTCCCATAGGGTGACCAACTTTACTGTGCAATGTTACTGTTATCCAAATAGTAAGTGTGACCCAGGGCTAAGGCTATTCTGGAGTGGCTTAGTACAGTATCACCAAATACATGCAAAGTACTCTAAGAACTTAAGTTATATCTACACAAAACAGCCACAGTTGAAATGTTTAAAATATTCAATAATAAATAATAAAAACACAAGACAATACTTATTACTTCAACACAATGACACTACAGAGTTCAGGAATCACGGGAAATACTTTAAAACAATATTGTAGGGTAGTCTGACAAATATAGAAAACAGCTAGACTAATCTGGCTAAATTCCTATCTAACTCTAAGAGAAATCACTGTTCTAAATACTACTTACATACAGAGCAAGCAAGTGCTGGTGAGTGGATGTTCTTACTAGATCCAAGACAAGATACAAAATGCTCTTCTTTCTTTCTTTCTGAGACAGCCCTTAAATTGATAATACACAATACTGTTGAGTCATTTCAGATTAGATCATTCTTGATACCTCTGCTGAAGTTTTCCCAGGCTCACAGAACTTAAAAAATGTACACATCTTTGTAATCTTGCACCTGCCAGGAAACCACAGCAATAAAAGACACTTTACATGTAAAATCTAGTAATTATCTATTGTCTTAAAACAGTTGAAAGAATTTCCTGCTCAGAAATCCTGTCTCTGAGCTTGAGATCAAACAGTCATAAAATGCTTTACTTATCAGCTTTTTTCAGTAGGGTGCACTGTGGTTACATTTTTGAAGCTCAGAACATACACAATTTTCTTACATTTGTTACACAAGCCTGTGGGGCATATTAATATTACAATGACATAGAATTATTTACAAAATTCTATCTAGCTAGGCTGGCAGCCTTCACGTATTCCCCCCACCCAGAGAAATCAAGCTAGTTTCTCAAGAGACCCTTGAGAAACATTGCTTGAGAGGATTAGGTCTATTTGAGTATACCTTACCCCATTCCCTGTCTTGAGAACCCATCTGCATTGTGATTGCTAATCCCACTGCGGTACTGCACTGACATATATGCGTGCAACTCTAGGCTCCACCTTAGTAACTTGGCATTTTGCTGGCTGGCTCGATCTAACCATGTTAGGGGATTGTGATCTGTAACTAAAATGAATTTCCTTCCATACAGATAAGTTTGAAGTTTCTGTAGTGCCCACACTATGGTTAGACATTCCTTTTCTACAGTTGTGTAGCGTTCCTCCTTGGGTTAGACTACGACTGAGATAAACCATTGGGTGCTCTTCTCCCTCTGAAGAAATCTGGCTAAAGACAACCGTCACCTCATGGTTTGAAGCATCCACCTGCACAACAAATGTAATCTGGGCTGGCTAACACAGGGGGTCCTCCCAAAGCTTCTTTAAACTCGGGAATGCCGCCCACATGCTGTGGTCCACATTACCTTACATGGCCTGTTTTTACTTGTCAGGTCTGTGAGGGGAGCAGCTATGGTACTATAACTGGGGATGAACTTTCAGTAGTACCTTGCTGTCCCTAAGAATGACCTCACCTGCTTTTTGATAACATATGCAGGCCATGCCTGAATGGCTTCCACTTTGGCAGGTTCTGGCCTGATCTTACCAATCCCCACTCTATGTCCCAGGTAGGAGACCTCTGCCATACTGACCTGACATTTGCTGGGCCTAATGGTCAACCCTGCCCTCTGTAGTTTGCCCAGCACCTCCCTGACATGCTGAAGGTGCTTTTGCCAGGAATGACTGTAGATAGTCATATCATCTAGATAAGTAAGGGCAAACCATTTTGCTCCTGCTAGGATATGATCTACCAGCCTCTGGAAAGTTGCTGGAGCATTTTTCATCCCAAGGGGCATCTTTGTAAACTCATACAAGCCAAAAGGACTCACAAAGGCTGACCTCTCTCTAGTACTGGGAGTCAAGGGCACCTGACACTAGCCCTTGGTACGATCAGTGGAGGTAATACTTAGCCCCATCCAGCTGCTCTAGGGCTTCATCTGTCTTAGGCAAGGGGTAAGCATCTGACTCTGTGTGACTATTTAATTTCCTGTAGTCCACACAGAACCTGGTGCTGCCATCCTTCTTTGGCACCAACACCACTGGGGAGGCCCAGGGACTGTTGGACTCTTGAATTTCCCCTAGTTTCAACATTTCCTTTATCTCTTCCCTCAGAGTCTGTTTGACTCTCTCAAGCACCCTGTAACCACCTCCTGCTGCACCAGGTGGGTGTACCCTGGTTTCCCAGTGAACATGTCCCCAAACTTCTGTAACACTGCTCGGATTTCTCGAACCTGGGTAGGAGACAGCTGCTGGGACATTGCTACCCCTTCCACTGAGGTGTCAGTCTGAGCCTCACTGAGATCAGTCACCAAATCTCCCTCAGACTCCTCCTGCAATCCACTGCAAATACTCAGCACAAGGGCCTCCCTATCATGGTAAGGTTTCATCATGTTAACATGGAACAATTTGTGCTCCTGCCTAGCAGTTCCACCATGCAGTTAACATCACTGACCATCCTTACCACCTTGTGGGGTCCCTCCCATGCTGCTTGCAGTTTGTTGTGCCTGACAGGAATGAGAACCATTACCTGCTGCCCTACAGCATACTCTATAGCTCGAGCATTCCTGTCATACCAGACCTTTTTCTGCTGTTGAGCTTCTGCCACGTTCTCCTAGGCCAAGCCTATGAGTTCCCTGAGTCTTGTCCTGAGGTTTAGGACATAGGCCACAACAGACTCCTGGTAAGATTCACACTCACCCTCCCACTCATCAGGAATCAAATCTAGAGGTCCTTTCTCCTTATGCTCATAAAACAGCTCAAAGTGTGAAAAGCCTGTGGATTCCTGGGGAACCTCTCTGTAAACAAACAACAGATGGGGCAAATATTTGTCCCACTCCCTCTTAAACTGGTCTGCAAATGCTTGTACCATGGACTTGAGTGTAGAGTTTAACCTCTCAACAAGACCATTAGTCTGGGGATGGTAGGGGGTTGTCTTTAGGTGCTTCACCCCACAGTAGAGACAAGCCAGCAGGTCTGACATGAAATTGGCATCTCTGTCAGTCAGTATTTCTTTTGGGAAACCTACCCTGCTGAAAATCTCTAACAAATAATTTGCCTCTTTTTCTGCTGCAATGGAGGACAAAGTCACTGCCTCAGGGTATCTTGTACCATAATCTACTACCACTAGGATATACTTTTTCTCTGTGGAACTTGGGGTACTCAGAGGCCCCACAATATCCATAGCTACCCTCTGAAATGTCTCCTCAATCACAGGTAAAGGCATCAAAGGAGCTTTCACCTTGTCTCCTGCCTTGCCTACCTTTTGGCACTGCTCATAGATCCTGCAGTACCCTGTTACATCTCTGGAAATTCCAGGCCAATAGAAGTTCTGCATAATACATCTCTTTGGATGTTTTATGCCCATATGACCTGCAAAGGGAATATCATGGTCTATGGCTAGAAGTGCCAGACGGTAGGTTCTAGGCGCTACCAACTGCTGTATTCTCTCACCTTCTAGCCCTCCCTCAGGGATCCACTCTCTATGCAGTAACCCTTTGTCCCAGTATACACATTCCCCCTTCCCTTGAGAATCAGATGCCTCACTAGCTACCTGCCTCAGGCCTTGTAATGTAGGGTCTGAGAGCTGAGCCTGTCTCAACTCTCTCTTTGTAACCCTTCCCAGCAACCCTTCCACAGGAAGTGTGGTATCCTCTGACAGCGGTGCCTCACTGTCAGACTGGGTACTACTACTCATCTCTACCTTTGCAGTTACTCTGTCCAAGGGAACATCAGTATCCACCAGCAGTTGTGGCTCACCTTCTGTCTCACTGCTACATGGTAGCTCCCTCCCTGAAGAAACCACCTCACCAGTCCTGGCTGCAAGTATGCAGTCTGACTGGGTCTGCCCCAAGCTACCAGACCCACATGCTTGTTTCCGAGCCTGACTGCGTGTAACCTCATAAACACATGGTACTGTCTCATCAAAATCCTACCCTATCAGGACATCTGCAGGATGGTAGTTTGGTACCCCTATTGTCTCAAGACAACCTACTATTGGCATTTTGTCATTCCCACTTACTTGCTCCCTCACCTTTTGTTCCCCACCTTGCCTCCATGGACATCTATATGCCATATGGCCCCACTGGTTCCATTCAAAATATTTAACCCTAGGTCCTGGACATGTACCTGGGCTAGTGTTTTCCCCTGCTACTGGCAGATTCTGTTGGGGCTGTCTGAGCTGTCCACCATGGGTCCCTTTAGACCCATCAGCAGCACTGAGTATCCCTTTCATATGCAGGGATGCCCTGTTTGCTAGGTATAGGTCTCCCTTCTTCCCCAACTCATCTGAACAGTCATAAAATGCTTTACTTATCAGCTTTCTTCCAGCAGGGTGCACTGAGGTTACATGTTTGATAACAACACAATTTTCTTACATTTGTTACACAAGCCTGTGGATCATATTAATATTTTCAGTGACACAGAATTATTTACAAAATTCTATCTAACTAGGCTGGCAGCCTACACAACATGGACCAAACTACCAGTCCCATAGTCAGTCCTTCTTCCAGCCATAAAAAGAAAATGTTAAGAAAACAGTCCTTTCTACCAGACCAGGCTAGTGATTTGCCTCAGCTGCAGGTGGGTGGCTTTGCTGTGGCTAAATCCGGTTTCTCAGACTACACATCTTTTTCCCTAGATCCCTGTGGTGTAGTATCCACAGCCACTATGGACCAGAGGTCAGACACATCCTCTGCAGTTGTTGCAGTCCCATCAGTGGGCAAGGAAGAGCCACTTTTGTCAGTCTTCAGAGAAAGGGTAGGTAAAATACCCCTGTGTAGTTAGAATGTTGTGCCTATCCCTGGGGAACAAAAGGTGAGGGAGCCAGTAAGTGGGAACGACAAAATGCCAATAGTAGGTTGTCTTGAGACAATAGGGGTACCAAACTACCATCCTGCAGATGTCCTGATAGGAACTGCTCGACAGAGGCACAGCAAAATAATGGGCATAGTTTCTCCAAACTAAAGGGGTGGCGTAAGCCACAAAACTATGGGCTAGGCTTATAAATGCCCTCAGGCAGATAGCCTAGTATGAACCTATGAACCTATGAACCTATGATGCCATTGTTAAACATATTTGGTCCAAGGTTCCTGTCAAAAAGAAACATAACACTAAACATTTGTCTACTCCTGCACAAGTTCCTCTGGACAGGAGTAGTGTATTAGGTTTGGTTCAGGGTCTTCTTCATGCTACTTGACCCTTCTTATAAGGTGGTTTCTGGTAAAAGAAAAAGGGATTCCTCTTTTCCTGAAGAGATTCATGATTCTGAATCTGGACAGGAAGACAAAGGGACAGAAGCATGGTTCTTGCCCAGATTTCTGATTCAGACTCAGGGGAGAGGATAGTATCTGAATCTCCCTCTGAGGGATTCTCTTTCTCTGAGATTATTGCCAGGATGTGCCAGTGTTTTCAGTAATAGAACACTGAGGTTTCTCAGTCCCTCAGAAAATACTATGAGCTATTACAAGCTATTACAGCTTTACCCATCCCCCCACTGCTGTCAGTATTAGAGGATGGGTTAGTTACAGTCTGTAGCTTCTCTGACAGTCAGCATGCTGCTCCTAAAAAGGCAGCTAGATTGTATAAAGTTCCTCAGTCCTTCAGGTTGTCTCAGACTTGACCTAACAGCTATAGCTTTAGTTAATCCAGATACTGCTAACAGTTAGTCATTTCCAATCCTTCCATTTCATACTAAAATGACTGCTAAATATGGGGAAAAGTCTATGCTTCTGCAGTCTTGATTTTCAGAATTTTAAATTGTTGGCCTCATATGTTAAAGTTTATTCTGAATAACTGAGAAAGTATGTGGAATCTTTTATCTGCAGTTTGTTCTATCTTTTGAGGAAAAATCTGCTGTGAGTGGTTTAGTTTCTTCCATTTCACAGGCCACTGGCCATTATTTGAAGTGTGTTTATGATTCTGTAGACACTTCTACCAGGGCTGTGGCCACTAGTATTGATGAGGAGGTTTACTTGCTTGCATTCTTATAACCTCATAGAATATGTAAAAAATGAGATTTTCATTTTTCCTTTCCATAGAGTTAGGTTTTGCACCCTCTGATGCAGAGGGTATCAAAAATGTGATGAGAAAGGTAAGCTGATTCAGGGAATCTCTCATATTTTTCAGCCCTCCTTTTTCAAAATTTCCAAGGGATTCTCTACCCTCTTTTCCAATTTTGTCACCAAACAAAATGAACAATTTCAGCAAAATGCTGATAATCAGACATTTAAAAAATAATGACAAGGAAGTTCCAAAAAGAAAGCAGGAACCACCAAAATAAAAGGAGAGTCAAACAAGCCAGAATAACTGTATAAGGGACCATGTCTCCTCCTCACACCTTGGCAGCCCCTTTTATCTTCCAAAACGTTTGAATGTCCATTTCTCTCTTAAAGGAGAACTGTATCCACAGACTCAAAAACATGTTTATTTCATCATGGTTTGGCGTTTCTTACATTTAGCACCACTCTGGGACTATTTACAGGTTTTTAAATATTTTTATACATAATTTCTGAGTCTGACCACATGGGGTCTGGCATCTTGAAGTAAATCTGATTTAGGTTGCCTCTGGGTATCCCACAACGCAGTGCTCGTCTGTAAAAATGTTACATCATGCAGGCCTCTTTCTTCCTAAAGCTTCTGTCACTGCATTGATTTTACATGCATACACTGCTGTCTTTCAGTCAGTTTTAAATAACACTTAATGCCATTCAATGACTACTTAAAACACAAGCAGTGCAAATGCCACAGAACAGATTTTCAAAGTGCTTTTTACTCCTGCTTCTTTTTAGAATGGCTAAACTGCAGTTTTTTTGTGAAGCCTGAACTGTACTACATTGACTCATCTCCCATCCCCCTTCACACCTAACTTCATGAGCTGTCAAAGTGCTAAGGGTAATTTGAGCTTTTCCTGCTGTGATTGACAGCTCACAGCAGGAGACTTGATTCATGTACTGTTTTCTTTTATTTCTGTATGGGTAGAGGAAGGACCAGGGAGCTGTGACATTACAGCATGGGTGGGTTTTAGGATGGCCATGATGATGTCAGTTTGGGGAGGGAATTGGCCAGAAAACTACCTGTATTCAGTGGCATTGATAACATTAATGAATTGGAAACTTTTTCAGGATGGGAAAAAAGTTTTTTTGAAAGTGAAACCATCACAGTACAGTAAGATACTGTTCTAGTAGACAGAAACAGTCAATTTAAAATCTTTTAAATGCTGTGTTGTTGTTTATTCTTAGCAGGGACAATAAATAGGGAGAAAAAGGACAGCGAACTTGAGCAGTTAATAATAGAATCCCATTGTTGTCCTTTAAACAACAGATAGTTTCAGACAAATGGGCTCTGAAGATCATTCAACAAGGTTGCAGATGACAGTGGGAGAAATTTCCTCCAGTCCAGGTATTTGTTCCCTATCTACCACACCATATTTCTCTGTTTCTCATGTCCTACAACATATGTTGTTGCAGGGAATAACAGAGACAGTTCCCCTTCCAATTTGGGGGAATGTTTTTTATTCAAGGATGTTTTGGATGCCAAAGAAAGAAAATGTCTGGAGATCAGTTCTGGATCTCTTTCCTAAACCAGTTTATGATAGTGCCAAAATTCAAAATGCTGTCACTTCACAACCTGTTACCTCTTCTTTCTCATTCAAGTTTTTTTTGTAAAATCAGATTTAAACGATGCTTCTAATCACATCCCTATTCATCCAGACTTCAGGAATTTCTTAACATTTTGTGTATCAGACAGAATTTACATATTATTCAGTAAGGTACAATAACTGGGCTAGACCAGATAAAAAGTATATTTCACAGAACCATTTGCATTTAATGGAAAGCTTCTACGCACATGCAATAACTATTTCTGATCATGCACCAATAAAACCTAAGATAAAAATGCACGGTAATTAAGACACTGGCACTTTCTCACCTACCTGTTTAAAAGAGAGGAATTTAAAGAATGGGTAGTGGAAATTATTCAAGAGTTATTAGGGAAGATAAAAATATCTTCAGAAGCTATAGCTAGTGATAATATAAAAATGGAGTTTAAAAATAGGGTCAAAATAAAAAAAATAAGATTTGGCTAAAAAACAATATAAAATACTTAGAGGGTGAGAAAGGATAAATTCTTGCCGAATAAGGGGAAGCGCACAGAACAAGACATAAGCAAATGCAGAGCGCTAAAGAGAAAATAAGAGAGAGAATTTGGATAATATGCATTTGTTTAGAAAGATTTCAGTTAACAACTCTTTTTTGATAAACAACTCCAGAACACAAAAATGTTTAGCACAACGACTTAATCTACGAGAACATTTAAAGGGTTGTCTCCAAACTTAGGGAACCTATAACGAAAAAAAAATAAACAGAGATCCTGTATCCAGAAATTTTATGAACATTGTATAAAGCAGACAAATATGGAAATCATAAAACAGTACAAATGGAAATATTTCTGGAAGACTCAATTAAGCCAAGGTTAGAGGTAGATGAGGCTTAACAATTAACAGTTAAGATGGAAAGTGATGAGATAAAATGATGTGTAATAAGTCTTCAGGAACATCACCAGGAACAGATGGTATTCTTGTGAAAGTTTGGAAATTAGGAGGGAAGAAAGTGATAAAGATCTGCAAGGTTTTGTTTAAGAGTATTTTGAAATGAAAGGAAGCACCAGCATCCTGGAAGAAAGCAGTGGTGGCTGTAAAACCTAAAGATGGTAAAGACCCATCATATCCAGCTTCAAATAGGCCAATTTTGAGTCTAAACCATGATTATAAAGTGATTATGTCTATAATTGAAATTGGAAGTTCTGTTTTATAGATATAGATAGCAAGATACAAGCATTAAAATGTTTTAGTCCCTTTAGTTTTATACACAGGTCAGCATATTCTTATCAACCAGAGGAGAAGTTATGAATAGCAAGTAATAAAGAGTTGAAGGATTTTATCTAAGAGAGGAAGAGGGCAAGACTCAAGTTGGATGACCTCATTCTTCCAACAGAAAAAAGGTGGTTTGGGATTACCTGATTTTAAGGGTTATTTCAGAGATATTAAGGTTCATATACATAGCATAAGCAAAAGGCTATAACATGGTGGAAGTTCAAGAAACTAGAAATGACTGGGATTTTGGATTCAGATCCTTAAGGAGAATAATAACCATATAGAATATTATATTCTTAAAATTGCCGAAAGTATTCTAAGAACTAAGCCAACATGGGGATAGAGAAAGGAGATTCTACCTGTAGGGATGACTGCAAATAGGAGTACATGGAATAACAAGAGGGGACTCGAACTTACTGGAGAAAACTGGCAAAGGAATTAAAATAATGGTAGTAATTAATTAGATAGAGAAAGGTAATAGAATGGGAAGAGGCCAAGAATTCATTTGGACTGCAAGACTGATATCAGAGTAATGGCAAAGAAAAAGAAACAGAGGGATCCTAAGCAAAAGACAAGCACTAGTAGAGTTTTAGTTGAATCTCAAGCAGAAGTTGCTGTTAAAAAATGGATAATTAGAGGGGCATATAAAATATTGCATGATAACTATAGGAATCAATCAGAGGAGGCTAGAAAGGGTTGAGAAGAGAGATTGGATAAGTAACTCACAAAGAAACAATGGATGGATGGATGGCTTCCAAATCTGCAACAAAGTGTAGAAGATTTAAGAAATTTGCATAGGTATTTTTATACCCTAAGTGGACTCCAAATAATTTTTCCTCAGGTAGATTGCAAATGTATTAGGTGTCATGTGGAAGATAGTGATAACTGGGGACATATTTTGGGGAGTGTAATGAGCTGGCAGGCTTTAAAAATATCCTAAAGACTACTCTAACTGAAATACTGGATTTGTATAACTAAAGAAATAATTTTTTGAACTATGATACAGAGTCAGACTTGTCTAGACATAGTAAAGCCTTGTTGAGTTTAATTCTGGTAGCTGTCAAAAAAGTAATTACTAGAAAATAGAAATCAAAGTCTAAACCAAATGTCCTAGAACTAGTGAATATAGTAACAGAGATAAAACAACTGAAAGTGGGATCTTTAGAAAAGGGTGGGAGCAAATTACATAGGAAAATGGGATTATGGGAATGATACACGTAGAATAATGTTTTGGAGGAGGAATGCAGGTTAAGAGAAAGCAGGAATTGAAAGAGTTTTCCAATGTTTGACTGACAGCGACTGGAGAGATTTTAAGTGATGTACAATGTTTGAAACTGAAAATATGTCAATATGGTTTGTTTTCATTTACATAAATGTATGACTGCCTATGTTATAAGTAATAATAACTATGTTTCTTCATAAAAAAAAACAAATAAATGTAAATGTGTTTGATAATGGCATCTTGATGACTATACACGTTAAATCTCTCTACTTAGTTACACATAATGATGTGGTGTTAGAATGCTTTAAAAAGGAATCTATACAATCAAATGAATTTTTAGAATCATGGATTAGACTGATTGCTGAAGTTCTACATGTGATTTTTTCACAATTTTTAAGATTTGATTTTCATTATTGCAAGCAAAGTTGGTTTGGCTATAATGGCTGCAATGACCCCTCAGCTATGCTAACCTTTTTATGATCATGCACAGTGATGAGACTATTTTGACTTTTTACAATATATTAACCAAACTTCTGAATTTCAGAAATTTAAAATGAAGACTTTGAATTATACAACGATGAAAATCAAATTAAGACAGATTTTAAAAATTGTGCACATTAATATATGAAAATATGGTACAAGAGAGACAAAATACCTTTAAGAATTATTAATGATACCTACTTGCAAATTGCATGTGTGAACTCATTTTGCTCAGGAAAAAAAATAAGAGGAAAATGTCATGTAAAATCTAAAATGGAAATTTAAAAGATTTCAGACGGGCATTGTAATAAGCTGGTAATCATTCATTATATCTAGTTTACAATGGAGCTGACTGTGATCAGAAGGTTGAGCGTGTGCCATAGAGAGGTTAGAAGAAGGCATTTGCCATATCTAAACAAGTTTGGTTAACTATTTCCATTGAGGAAAAACAGAATATATAGAAAGACCAATGAAAGTTTGTTAACCGTTTTGAATTGAAAATTAACGTACTTTAAAAATGTTTAGAGATATTTTGAATACAAATATGAAAAGTGTAAAATGCATATCAGATATACTTTGGAAAAATTCTGAACTGTTAGGTAGGGACCTTTGGGGTATGCAGTATGTATTGCTTTGGGTGTGCGATGTCCTTGCACTGGCCCAGTAATCAAGGAGCCTCAATCCTCACCACTAGCACCAGTGAGGGACGTACATATTGAGAGGATGACAAGTACACACACAGTAAAGTACAATTTATCTTAAAAGCATACAGAGATCCCAGTCAGTCTGGGGCTGGTTTCTCCCTCTTTCTCCAGATCCCCAATAAGACTCCCCACTGGCACAACTATAGGGTTAAGATCTCAGCCAAGTGGCCAAACTAAGACCTCTAGCACCCTCTCTGTCCAACCAGTGCTTCATGTCCCTGCCCAAGTAGCTGACACACACCCACTTTGAGATTTGATTGATATACAAACACACACACACACACACACACACACACACACACACACACACACACACACACACACGGAAAAGGCACAGGTTTAATAGTTATGCCCCCTTCTGCCCAGGCTATAAGATAGTACCAGCTGCCACCAGCCACCCTTACTTATCAGCTACTATAAGGTGTCCAATCCTACTTTGTAATGCTACTATTATCCAAATGGTAAGTGTGACCAGGACTAAGGCTATTTTGGAGTGGCCTGTACAGTGTCACCAAATGCATATGCAAGTACTCTAAGCGCTTAAATATCTCTAAAAAAAACAGTCGCAATTAAAAGGTTTAAATATATTTAATAATAAATAATAAAAGAACAAGACAATACTCAAATAGCACAGTAACTACAGAGTTCAGAATCACAGGAAATATTTTAAAACATCATTGCAGGACAGTCTCAAATAAATACAGAAAACATCTAAACTAATCTTTGCTATATTCCTATCTATATCTACAAGTTACTATGTCCTAAATAACTTACTTACAGAGCAAGGCAGATGCAGAGGTGCTGAATGAATGTTTCTAGGTCCAAGACAAGATACAACATGCCTACACTTTCTCTTAAAGTAATAATCAACATTACTGCTGGGTTAGCTCAGATGACATCACTCTTTGTCACCTGCCTTCAGTTTCCAGGCTAACAGAAACTTAACAAAATTTAACATTTCTATGTGAAAAATACATATCTCACAGATGTTTTCTCAGAACTGTAAGTCGTAAAACAAGTAAACACTTTTACATTTGAAACCTACTAATTATTTCTATTTCAAGATAATAGGAAAACCTCTAGCTCTAGACATTGTGTCTGCTTACTGGGAGATAACAGAAGTGTAAAACACTTTACTTTTCAACTTATTTTCTTGAAGTTTTGCAAGTTAACTCTGAATGTTCCAGCTTCTACTATTAAAACATACATTTGCACAGGTATATAGTTTATATAAATGTCTGTTCTTTTCCAGTAAGGTACACTGTGGTTACATTCTTGAAGCTCAGTACATAATATACAGTTCTATATAAATCATACCAATATTCATAAATGACATAGAATTATTTAAAAAATTCCAGCTAGCTGGGCTGGCAATGTCACAATTCTATATAACTCATATTAATATTTTCAAGTGACGTAATTATTTACAAAATTTCAGACAGCTGGACTGGTAGTACTTCCCTGGTGTCACAGTGTGTGTTTGTTTAACCTGCAAGATACAATTGCTTAATGGGTTGAATGGAAGTTTTCATTGTTTTAATTTTGCTTTTTATTTACTGATCATGGTTGTATTTTTATATTTCATTTTTTAAATTGAAGTCAGCTGGGCTGTCTTCAGTATTTTTTTATCTTTTTGTTTATTTTTTTCTTACAGCTGACCATGAGCTGCTCCCAAGGGCCTGTTCTACACTGGATCTGAGAACCCCAACAAGCCTTTCCAGGACTTTCTCTGGACCATTGTTTGGAGCCAGTGAGGAGATCAAGGCACCCCCAGCACAGTGTCATTCTGCTTTTTAAAAGGATTTGTTATTGTATGGACCTATATTCCTACCCCCTGTGTGTACCCATCACATGTTAGGAAAGAGCTTCCAGTGGGCAAGGATGGTGTACTGTCCCCACACCTATGGCAACTCAACCAGAGTCCTGCCTCCCTAATGACACTGCCTCCCAATATGCCCCCCACCTTCACCATTAATCCACTGCAAGGTGTCCCCCAAACCCCCAGATTGGACACTTTCAGCCTCCCTACATGCACTATCAAGTACCTGAGTCTCTAATCAAACTGTGGTCAGCTGAGCTGTAGTCAGGGAAGTATATACTATGCTACCAGCATAAGTTATATTTATTTTATCAATTTGTTAACTGGAGTAGAACTCTAATACTTATGGACCATTTTCAGGTTCATTCAGGGATGGGAGCAGAATTGTCAATTATAGAACACATTGCAAATAGTAGCTTACATAACTGGTTGTACAACAGAGTGTTAGCTTGCATTAGTATTAATTAGTTGATAATGTAGTTGATATTTAAAGTTTGCTGGAAAATGAGGAAAGAGGAGCAGAGGATGAGCAGATTGGAATGAAGAGAGAAGGAATAAACGATTGTGCATAGTTAATTAGTGTTCCTAAGGGTTGTCTTAGGGAGTGGGGTGCTTTTTGTGTGACATGATCGTTGTGTTATAGTTGTCATTATGCGATGCTTTGGTTACTAGTGAAGCTTCTTTGAAAAGCAGTTTTCCAGTTAGTGTCTAAATTTGTGAAAAGTTAAAAAACTTTTTGTGGCCAGAAAGTGAGTCCCATGTTTGTAGGTCCATTACTGAGAAACTGTGGAGTGAAAGTTACTACAAGGAATGGTTAGAAGTGAGGGAGGATTCAGATCTATAGTGGTAGGTGGTGGGATCTCTTGGTAATCAAAGTAACCAGCAACGCAGACAGATGGGGCTTTGATTTAATGTCTTCAGGAACAGTACTGCTCTATATTAGTGTTACTGAAACATAAATGAGACACCTGATGTGGGAGTAGAACCCACAAACCTCTGATCTTCCTGGCATCAAAGGTGAGAATACAGCTTACTGAGCTACTGACACTGAGGCTTAGACTTTCCTCACCTTTCTGTTAAAATTGTGTTACTATATTCACAAACGCTTGCAATGCACTCAGAACTATAGCTAGCTATTTGGACACCCTATGCTGTTCCTCAAACTGATGCTCCCCTCAACTTTTAAGTTGAGGGCCAAAACAAGTCCTGTCATACTTGAGAAAAAAAAAATTGTATTTCATACTGAGGACCAAAAAGAAAAACAAAATTTTCTTTCTTTCTCGTTCTTTGGAAAACTGTAGCAACCTACTCGCTAACAAGCTGCTTGTTACAGCTAAATACCCACACATTAGGGTTAGGGTTCCTCTGCTCTGACTGTAAATGCTTATTGTCATTCATTTCTGAATGCCAGTACTGCACTGCTATCTAATCAGCATCTGCAGATCACACCCCCTGACACATTCGGGCTAGGGCAGTTGTCCCCTTCTCCCCACCCCAGCTATACCTCGTAAATCACTAGTGCCTAACCATTCTAATACAAGGACTCTTTTTTTTCCAATCTCCTCTTGTCTTCAACCAGCTACCTCCCAGTATCAAAGATCATCATCACCACCGTCTTTTTGCAAGTATTCCTCCAAATACCAAGAAAGTATCACTGACAAGGATGACCCCACCAACAGTCCTGCCTTAGAATTCCAAAGTGTCTTCTGTCAGCCTTTCTTCTATTCTTCCCTGATTTTGCCTACAGGCCAGTTATTGTCCTATCTATGTTAACAAACTATGTTTTCTTTTTTTTTGCCAAGGAATTCTTCCTGCTGCTTTATCTTCTGGCCCTAAGGTAAAAGGTTATACTTGCTACTGTTTGCTTTACAATCTCTGTCACTATGTTTTTGATTTGATATTTATAACAGCGATATTTTAAATGTTGTCCATAATCGGATCCCCCCAACATCAACACCTTCATGTCGTCTCTAAATATGACAGACATTTGGGGTTCAAACATCAGACTTCATCCTTCAGAAAATGCATAGCAGTGCAAAACATATTATTCTAGAAACTTTCTATGTATATTACAGCAACCAATATTTTAAACTTTGTTCCTGATGTGCCCCCCCCCCCCCCAACTTGGAATTCATTAAATGACAGACATTTCAGTTCCAGGCCTCATATCCTTCAGAAGATGCATACTGCAAAACACATTGTTCTAGCAACTTTCCAAGTTTATGAATTATAACAGCAATCTTTTAAACGTTGTCTCTGAGCTGATCCCCCGCCCCAAATTTCAAGTTACTAATGACAGACATTTGAGTTTCAGATGTCCTTTCCTTTAGAAAACGATGTTAAATACAAAACCTGTTCTAGCAGGCATCTTTCTCAATTTATAAGAGCAATATTTAAAATCTGTTCCTATTGTTTGGCCTTTGTCCCAAAACCACCATTACTGTGGAGTCAGTAAATAATGACATTTGGGTTTTAGACTTCCTATCCTTCAGAAAATGCTAACACAAAACCTATTATTATAGCAACTTTCTAAGTTTATAAGGGCAATATTTAAGATCTGTCCACCATTATTGACTGAGGTCACTGACAGACATTTGAGTTTCAGATGTCCTCCTTAAAAAAATGCATGCTAACAAAACCTAACCTGTTACTCTAGCAACTTTCTTCTCTAAGTTTGTAAGAGCAGTATTTAAAATCTGTCCCTATTTTTTTGTGTTTGTTGTCCACTCCCATAAGACAAATGAGTATGTAGTCAGAGGAGAAGAAGACATTAGATAATTGATCTTTCATTCATTGTGTCACAGACACCCACATGCCCTCGCTTTTTCCTTGTTCAGTTTTTGTCCTGTCCAAAGGTTGTCTTCCTTCCAGGCAGACCTCAGTTACAAAAAAGCAAGTTTGAGCCCCAGTCCCAGGTGACCAAGTTGCCCTTCTACTTACACTAACTGAGCCACTAGAAATTAAAAAAAAGAAAAAGAAATTAACTGCAGTAAACTGCTTGAAGGAAGTATTTCTAAATTAAATTCTTAATAACTGTTTATTTAGTGTGCTCACAGCAAGCAATTAAACATATGCCAAAACAAATAGTTAAACGCTTCCTGTGGGTGCCAAACATAAAGTCTTGTAACTGGCTTCTCTGTACCACCCCCATGCCTGCTCAGCCAATTAGAAGTCTTTGAGGCAGTGCCAGAGGCTCATCCCATATGTAAAGCATACAGATGAGCTGCTGCCTATGTAAGATGACATGGAAAGATGGTGGGAAGTACGCTGGAGTGTCTCAGACGTCCATGTAGGATGTTTTTTGCCATTTCTCCTGCTTCCCTTAAAGTGGAAAACAAAGATGTTTATAAAAATATTTTTTTATTTAGTTATCTTGATTTGCACTGTCTACAAGATATCACTCGGGGGTGATTGCACCTTTCACCCTGCCCTTTCTTTGCTAGTGATTGGGGACCACAAGCATCTGTGCCCCCCTACAGTTTTTGTATTTTATTTTTATAGTGTGTATGAATAAAATGGAGCTAACAGGTACTTACCTGAGCTCTGTCAAGAAGCCCAAACACTGAATTAATATTGATGCCTGGATGAACCATGACCGCATGTGCAGGAACCTGAGCCATGTTACACTGGATATATTGATGCACTTCTTTCCGTGTACCATCAGGACACAACAGAGCAAAGTCACTGGAATTTAGATTAGCTGCCCAGGGTTCAGCATTATTACCTGGAAGACAAAAATCAACAAATCTTTATTAGTAGTTTTGCATGAGGTGGAAAGTATGTGCGTGTTACTGAAGCTACAGAGGGCAGTGATTTTTTTTTTGTGATGACAAATTGGTACTTGGATATGTACTGCATGAAAACTAAAAGCAAATGAAGGCTGCATTGCCTGCCTTAGTCTAAACATTTCACAAACTTCACTCAATCTCTGAAATTGATCTTGTCACACTTCTGAGTAATAACGGACTTTATCTTTCCTATGTATTTGTAGATTTTCTTAAAGAGTTATTTGCTAATGAGATGTTCTTCTAGCCAATGGTTACTTAGTTACCAGTGAAAAAGTAGTTTTAAAGTATATATTAGATTCCTGCTGTTTATGGAGCCATCTTTAAATTACTAGTCTCCCATCAGGACACAAGTACTCATCAGCAGTTGAATTCTGCTCACTGGTAAGCCATTAGATACTTACCTGGTGATCCACAGCTTGGAGGGGTTTAAGCCCTGCTCCGTTCATTCCTGCTATGCATGAGCAAACTTTGCACCACCCTTGTCTCCTAATCTCTCCTGCCCCCACTACATCTACCTTTATTATAGGCACTAACCCCTCCCAATAACCAGGAACCAATCAGAGCAATACTAGTAACCTATCTCCTCTACCGCCTACAGTACCCCACCCACTTTCAATCTAACTGCTCACCTGACACAGTCATGTTTCCACCTAATGTGCTTACACTCCTTACCTGCTCTCTTCTTGCATACCTTACATCCTACCAGAACTCCAAAACAGACACACCCCACCACTATCACTGCACCCTTACTCTCACTTCTATCCATCACCCACCTACTAATTACACTTGTCATACCATCACAATCTCCATCCCAATAAACCCACCATACAACCAGTCACCTATTACATTCAAACAAAAAATATCCCTAAAATATGATAGGTTAATTACCAGATTTATAAAACTTATGTTTACTGCCATAGGACTTTCCCGGTCAACAAATGTTAAATAAATAAATAAATAAAATATCTAAATTAGCCCTCAGTGGTGATATACACCCTAACTCTGGTCCTACCATTACCAACTCCTCACCTAAAAATCAGCCTAACAGCTGCTCCTTCTCGTAACTAACATCCAACAGAAAGCCATCTGACCTCCTGTTCATGTGTCTAAATATGAGAAGTATAACTAAGAAAACCCATGACCTAAACACCAGCATAGCTTTATACTCTCCTGATATTCTCACTCTGACTGAAACCTCACTCAAACCTCACATCAAAAGTGAGGAAATACTCCCAACAGGTTATAACAATCTTCAAGGAGATAGACTATCTAAGAAAGGGGGTGGTGTGGCTCTTATGTTTAAAAACCACCTCAACATCCAGATCCTAAACACATCTGCCCCCACAATGGAAATGAAGAAATCCTATATGCCAACCTCAAACTAAACCCAAATAAAACAGTCAACATCATAGGATACTACTTTCCACCTGGCCAAAACATCCCACCCTTGGAAAACCTTCTGAACTGGGCTAACCATTCCTTACCCCAGGAAACCATAATCCTAGGTGATTTTAATATAAACTGGCTATCTTGTAGTAACAATCACCCAGCCCACCACCTAATTTCTTCCAACTAATATAATCACCTACCTGGATAAATAAAAGTTCTAACAAACACTACTCTCGACTGGATATTAGCCAGTAAAGACCCTCACTCATACTTAGCTGGCTGTTTACCAGACAGCCTCAGTAACCATACTCCAACATTCCTTCTGAGACACCACTTAAATTGTGCTAAACCCATCATCTATAGGCAAATCCAAAACAGGGTAAACTTTAACCCCTCTCTCCTTTATCTCATCAATTCAAAAATGTGATTGGACACCACTAAAGTACTTCAGTCTGGATGAAGCTGTCCACTTCTTCAATAGCACCTTCCTAAACATCCTAAACACACATGCCCCTATAAGAAATGCCAGAGTCAATACACAATACTCCCCTTGGTGACAGAAAAGCACCAGGGCACTAATGAAAATCAGAGATAAGGCCTGGGAGCACTGGTGCTTAACAAAAAAAACCCTCCTCTAGACAGTCATTCCTAGAGTTGCACAAGATCAAAAAGCAAATAAAAGAAGATAAAATCCAATATTATCAGTATGCCCTAAACTCCTCCCATCACAACCCTAAACAGTTCTGGTCCACAATAAACTCCAATTCTCCACCCAGGAGGCACCCCTCCCCCTAACAGTCCCCCTTCCTCCAGCAGTATTGCTGACTCATTCAATAAATATTTTACTGAAACCATTCCGTCTTTGACTAAACAACACAACCTTCTACCCACCCTCCCTACATCAAAGCCAAATACTTTGCCCACAGTATTTTCTTTTTCATCAGTACCTACCTCCTATATTAAAAAAAAACTTCTATTGAAACTTAAGCCTACAAAACTTGCAGCTGACAATCTCCCCTCTGAATACCTAAAACTAGTAGCAGAAGCCCCAGCTTATCCAGTCTCTAGCTTAATTAGTCAGTTTGAAAGCTCTGTCCCCACACTGTGGAAAATGTCCCACATCATTCCCCTCCATAAAGGTGGCTCCTCCACTGAACTTTCCAATTACCGCCCCCTAGCCATCCTTTCTCCACTTTCCAAGATACTTGAGAAATGCATCCATTCTCAAGTCTTAGACTACCTCTTAGCTAATAACCTCCTCTCCAGCACCCAAAATGGCTTCAGGCCATACCACAGCACTACTATCGCCTTGCTGTCTTTCACTAATGCTATCCTTCATCATAAAAATAATGGCCTGTTCTCCTCTGCTATATTTCCAGATATATCCAAGGCTTTTGACATGATCTCACACAAACTACTAATCTCTGTTCTCACTAACCTATCCTTTTCCCAATCAGCTACTGATTGGTTTCACAGTTATCTAACTGGCTGACAACAGTCAGTTGTCTGGCATGATGACCTATCTCCTCGACTTCCTGTAATGCTCGGTTTTCCCCAAGGCTCCATCCTTGGTCCCCTACTGTTCTCACTCTTCACCAATGATCTATTCACAGCTACCAAGCATGATTCACTTATACAGTATGCAGATGACTCCACCCTTATCTGCTCAGCCCCAACTATACCTGAACTTCACAAGATCATACAGGAAGCTTTTTCATCTGTAGAAAGCTGGCCATCTAATACCCAGTAATTACTCAACCCAATGCAAGAATAAACTCCTTATCTTCCAACCCACTAAATTTAACCCACTTATCCCCCACTTTAATATTCTAGCCAAAGACAATACTGTCATCTCCTCAACAGAACACACCAAACTACTTTGTGTTAAGATTGATAACAATCTCAGATTTGACACTCACATTTCACTTATCAGAAAAAACTAGGTGCATTGTACAGCAGCAAACAATTCCTGACCAAGACAGCCAGAATTTCTGCTGCTAATTCTCAACTAATCTCCACTTTATGCCTCTCCCATACTTACCTACTCAGAGAAACAAACCTAAACAAGCTCAAGGCTTGCTACAATAACATTGCTAAGTTTGCCACTGGTACATGTTATCGCAACCACCACTGTATCTCACTTACAGAACTTGACTGGCTTGAATTCCCTCAACTTATTTACCTGAATCAACTCACTCTCTCACCCACAAGTTAGTAAGCCATCCTCTTAAAGTCTGATCCCTTCAAAACCTTCTCCAGCTCCACTGCTCCAATAGACCATTATGCTCCAGCAGCAAAAATCTACTTCTAGTGACCAAACCCAAGAACTCATCAGGAGAAGCACTATTCTCTTCCGTCATATCTAGATTATGGAACAATCCCCCCCCCCTTTATAACCACACTACCCTATTGCAATCACTTCAAAACTGCACTAAAAACTCATTTAAAAAGTCTCTGGTTATGCCCATGTACCAATCCCAACTAGTAACCCTCCTTTTACCTCCCCTTACTCTCCTCTCCCCTAGCCACCGTGCCTCACACAGTCTGATCACTGCATTCCTTCCTCTGCAAGCTCTGACTCACCCTTTACCCTTCCCTTCCCTCCTCAATCAATCTCTCAGATCTGTTATAACATGCTTAACTTCCTCACTTCATCTCAACTCCAAATACATATCCAACTGACTTAACCTAGCTTCCTCTCACTACCATGTATACTACTCACTCAGTCTCCTCTCTTACTCCTCTATCTTCCTCTTCCATCCCATTAGACCTTCTAGCTTGTTCCACCTTCATGTGGAGCATCTGTTTTATATCTGCTTGGGTTTAGTGCAATATTTGTATATAGGATTTAGGTATATGAGTTTAGAACAGTATCCGTTTGAGCTTAGTACTATCTGTATATACATCCTACCTTTATTCCTAGCTTCTAACTAGATGCTGGCATATTTGTTCATTACTATGTTTCATATTGTATGTATAGCTAATGTTTGCTGCAGTATGTATTATTTGCTATTGTATGAATATTCAATTGTTCTTCATGTACTCTGCTGCTCATTTATTGTTCTGCCGAGCTTTTCTCCCCGAGCCTCCACTGAAAAAGGACCTGTGTCCAGTAGGAATTTCCCAGTAAAAAATGTAAATAAATACTCTTCTCAGGCCACCCATCCCATAGTTCTCATTTTAAAGCGTGCTGACATCTTCCAGGCATTCCTTTATGTTTTTAGGGCCCAGTGGTCATATGACAATCTCCCACATCATACAGCCTAACAGCACACAAGTCCAGATTACTCTTCATAGATCTGGGGTGCTGTTAGGAGGAGGGGGGCATACTTAGGGCAGAGTGAAGAGGACTTTAACCTGAGCACAAGGTATTAAGGCTCATAACTGGCAGATGCCATTCAGTTGATAATGCAGCACTGGCATTCAGGGGCATGCCTTGTGTCTTGTAAAAGCTATAGTAAGCTGCTTGCTATGATCAAGTTAAAAACTGAGAGGGATATCAGATCAGGGAATGGCACACGTTACCAGAATAAAATAGCTAGCTACAGCTTGGGGGCTTGGGGGTACCCAAGAACGGTGCCTTTTGTAGTATACAAAATGGTGTAGATCCAGTGCAGACTCATCCTTAGTACCCAATGAGATTGTGTATGTCCTATTCCCTTCCATTAGTCAGCCAACAAGCACTCTGTTATTATTTATGGTAGCAGGCATTAGACCTGGGCATAGAAAAATCCTATCCAGTAGAGCCTCACACTGATTACTTGTCCAAAGCACTAGCCTGTTCCTTAATTCAATGGCTTAGCCTCAGATGCTGGTTTCTGCAGCACAACCCAATCATTGCCTTCCTTTTAATTGGTCAGCAATATGACAAAAGC
This sequence comes from Protopterus annectens, assembly GCF_019279795.1. Classification (NCBI taxonomy): domain Eukaryota; kingdom Metazoa; phylum Chordata; order Ceratodontiformes; family Protopteridae; genus Protopterus; species Protopterus annectens. The sequence continues at coordinate 1,007,462,772 of NC_056734.1, read as the reverse complement.
TGCTGACCCCCGCCTCCCCTTGGCTGACTCATTGATCACTGCTCAGATCTATGTTTCTCAAGTTGCAGTCAAGGTTCCAGTGCTCTGCACCACAGAGCTGGCTTCACCTTCCAGCCCTCTGTTCCACAAAGCTGGCTTCACCTTCCAGCCCCCTGTGCCAAAGAGCTGGTTTCACCTCCCAGCCTCTGTTCCACAGAGCTGGCTTCACTTTCCAGCCCTCTGTGCCACAAAGCTGGCTTCACCTTCCAGACTTTTGTGACCTGATGCAGTTAGTTGATCAATGGGCATTTTGAGACTATTTTGGTGAGAAAAGGGAATTGTCCTGAAAGTCAACCTTTTGTCAACAGTCTAGAGTTTGAATTCCCTAAACAGCTGATTTGGGGTTGATTGTATGAGTCACTGAACTTTCAAAGTTTACATGACCTCAGTTAGAGCACGAAGGCCTGGAAGCTCTAGCCTAGTAGTCATTTACATGAGTATATTTTAGCTGGTGTCACAGTTGAGTCTAGTTTTATTAAACTCTGTATTGAACTTATGGCATTGTGTAATTGGGACACACAAGGCTTTTTATTGTGATCTTTCTGAATATCATGCATCTGTAACGATATTTCAGTTCAAAATGTCATGTAGCTTATCCACATGAGACTGAGCAATAGTGTCAGATGTGTTATCCTTGAAATGGTGAGTCATTTTTGCACTGAGTGACTGAAGCAGATGGTGTTCATCTAGTTGATGAAATCTATCTGAATATTTAAATCTGTTACACACAGCAAGCTGCTAGAAAAATAATAGGTTCACACAGATTCATAGGTGTGTACTAGGCTAACAATGGCTAGGACCTTATTAAGCCTAGCTATCCATCCCTAATTTCTGACAAGTTCTGGTACCCTTGATAAGTGTAAGCAGGAGCTTCAGAGATTACATGCTTACAAGTAGGGGCCTGGTAGATGAACCATTTACAGGCTGGCTGTGTCCAGTAGAGATATAAGTGTCAAACCAGGAATGAATTTCCTGTTCCCCATCCAATTGTCCAAGTTCTCTTGAACTGGTTTATGGAGGAACTCTGATTCACATGAATGAAGAGCCTGTTCCAGAGAAGGGGTAATCTCTGGGATGCATACCTGTCTTACTGGCAGGTACTATTTATTTCATATGCAAGGTGTAAGTCTTTAGAATGGGTAAATCTGGTACTGTTCATTTAATGGAGATATGCAGGAGATCCATCAGGATGGGGTCCAGCAATGCCTTGTATGTCAGGCATAGATCTTCCCTCAACAGCTTGTGGAAGACAGAATACAGGGCTAGGGCTTTGAAGTGGTCTGCATAGGACATGTTACTTTTGCCCTGTATTCTTTTAATGAGGAACCTCTGTCGACATCCAGTTGTTTGATATGCCTGGTTAGGTACATACCAAAGGGACATTGTACTCAATGAGACATCTGATGCATGCCAAATACAGTGGAACACTGACGTCCTTGAACCTAGATGTCATTCCTTTGTTTATATGTTGCGTAACATAGAATTATTTCCTCACAACTGTAGACACATGACAGTCAAAGGCTAGATCACTGTCTGTGTTTGTCCCCAAGTCACTGACTACTGGGTCGACTTTTAGGGATGTATTGTCAATATGATAGTTACCCGAGGAGGATGATTTCATGAAGGATACTATTATGCATTTATTGGCATTTAGTTTTAGTCCCTGGCTCTGACACAAGTTATTTGCCTGCGTTAGCTCTTTCTGGAGAACATTAGTGTCAGTGGATGATTCTATGACTGCTTCTAATTTGCAATTATCTTCCATTTTGGTCAGCCAGAATCCCTTGACATTGGCCTTGACTTTGGAGATGTAAATGCTAAAAAGGAGTTGTCCCAGGACTGATCTATGAGGGACTACACTTGTGACTGGCCTCTTTGTAGAGGTAGAGGCCCCAAATCTAACTTCCTGGGTCCTGTCTGTGAGCCATCTGGCTATCCACTGGATGACATAAGGGTTTATACTTAACCTCTTGAGTTTGTCAACAATGCCTGCATGGGGTATTGTGTCAAATTCCTTAGCCAGTTCAAGGTAGGCAACGTGAACCATTTTACCATCATTCATTGCTTTGGTGACCTTCTCAAAGAATTCCAGCAGGCTGAGTAGGTATGACCTGCCTTTGACAAAACCAAATTGGCTTGGGTCCAGTGTTTGGAGGTTTCCTATGTCATTACTGATCATTTCTGTAATAGATTTTCCACGGCTTTGCATATGACACTAGTGAGACTTATGGGATGGCAGTTTCCAGGGTCTGTAGATGGCCCTCCCTTGTGCAGAGAAATGACTGCTGTTGTTCTCTATTCATGAGTCACAAAACCTGTTTGGAGGCAATGGTTAAATAGTGATTCCAAACAGCCTGACAGGTCATGTTTCAAGATATTTAGAAGGCATCCTGGGATAGTTTATGAGCCCATTGATGCAGTACTCTTGGCCTTAGAGAGAGCATTGAGGACCTTTTCCTCAGTGATAGTAGGAGGAGTTAAATTTAATGGTATTTTCTGAGGCAGCTTGAGGGAGAGAAAGGGGGTAAATGTAGAGCTAAATTTGTCTGCCAATAGGGTTGACATATATTACGGGTCATTTATAGGTGACTCCATTAACAATGACATCTCCACACAACTGTGTATTGCCTTGAGGCTGCTGACATTGCTAAAGAATGCCTGGTGCTTGTTCTTGGCCTGGGAGGCCAAACTAACCAAAAATGTGGATTTGGTAAGCTGTATTTGTCCACTGAGTTGTTTGTTTAGTTTAATGGAATTGCTTTTATTCTCCTGGGTGCTGCACCTCCTAATTTTTGCCCTGCTTTTCTTCCTTCTGTTATACAGCCTATTAATGTTGTGATTCTACCAGGGTGGCTTGTGTTTGAGTTAGTTCCTCCTTATTCCTCCTGGGTACAGAAGCTGGCCTTAGGGGTAGTACCTGAACAATCCAGGGTTAGCCGGGTTCTTTTTTTTATGTTTACTTCAAAGGAGACTGTTTTGTGGTCTGACCTTACCAGAGAGAACATTACACTAGGCGGTATGCAGTACTTTCCCATATTAGTAAGGACCAGATCCAGTATGTTTTTGCTCCTGGTGTACTGACATTCTGGTCCAGGGAGTTTGGGTTTACAAAATCCAGGAATCTCTGTACCTGAACACCTGATGTCATATGTGATTCCCAGTTAATAGTGGGGTAACTAAAAGTTGCTTATGAATATGGAGGGAGACCTATAGCTTGCATGAAAGTGGTATGAGATTTTGCCTATGGTAACTTGAACATGGAGAAGCTCAACTACATTGTCCTGTTTGACCAACCTTGAGGTATATTTATTTTTGATGTAAATTGAGACACCTCCACCTTTATACCCTGTCTGTGTTGTAACTGATCTAAATGTGTGGAAGACATTATTGCCTTGTACTGACAGAGTGCAGATTTAAACCATATCTCAGTTACTATCAAAGAAGAAACAGAAAAATAAGCCTTAAACTCATTAAAATAAGACAAAAAATGACAGACAAATAGAATTAGTTCTTTAATCCACAAGCAGTAAATCCATAGGCAGTAAGCACTTTCGTCTTCAAACTAAGACTTCATCAGACTGAGGAATTATATATAACACAGTATTTAAATACTTAAATTGAAGTATTTTCAAGTTTGGCATTTTGGTGGAAGACAATGTTTTAACTAATATTTGAAAGCCTAGAGGGGAGAGATGCAGACCATCCCTGGTAAAGCAGTGTAGTCTACTGACCATCTCCTTCCATGCTGACAAATATTGTACCCCGTTAGAATGACACCAGAAACAAAGCCATTTATTAAAGTCAGTCATCTTCTCTTCGTATTGTGACATCATCCTTGGAGAAGGTAAAATGATGGTCAATGCTAGGGTCATACCATCCTGGGACACTTACTCTGAGAGCAAAAATGAAATCTCTCTTCATATAGTCTAGGGAGGTACATCTCAGGTCATTTATACCTATATGGGCTATGACTGAGTCATACTGGTACTTGTGGTCCAATGACCTGAGTGCATGTGTAATGTGGCAGATCCTGGCCCCCTGATAAGCAACTGACTGTGACTTTCTCCTTACTCAGCCCAATGAGAGGGACATCAGTGTGTCTCACAATGGAGTCTCCAATGACTAGAACGTTGGATTGTGAGGTGGCCTGCCTTATGGGGTTAAATATAGAGGCTACATGAGATGTGGCTCTATGTGTTGATGTGGGTGTTGTTTTGAAAGAATACATTCAGGGCTGCTGAGGGCATTTGTTATGTGTGCTTCATCTAGGAGGTGTTTGGGGTTTAGGAAGGTTATATTTAAGCACCTCAGCACATGTCGGTATATGTGTCTGCTTTGTATAGTATGTGATAGGTAGACCGTGTGTACTACTGACAACCTGATTTACATTAGGAGTGCTTTTATGTGACAGCCTTGCCTCCAGTGACGTTGTGTAAATACATTTCTTGCATATCTTAGTTTTGTTTGAGAGTTAGCTGGTTATCAGTAAACATAAGGCAATTTCTACCTTGGCACAGGATGCCCATATCCACCAAGCCATTTACAGAGATAATGGGAAAGTTCATATCCATGGCAACAGACTCTTTGTTATTGACTAGATGGTTCTGGTGAGAATATACGTCAGGAGTATCTGGTTTGCAACTCTGGGGGCAGTGCTTGTCACTGGAAACTAGCTGCACTGTGTGCAACTAGGTATTAGTGAAATTTCAAGGGTACTTTTACAGGAAAAATGTCACCTGAATAGTGCCTGCATCTATACAAGGTACTGCCAAACACATCAGCCACGGATAAGAAATTGTACAGATAAGAAGAGGAATGGTTGAAAGAGACAAAAAAATTACTGAGGGACTGACAGCAGAAAAGGAAGCAACATGTGGTGAAGTACAGGACATGGTCCTGGGCCCTACATTATTCAGTCTGTATGTCCGGTGTGATACTGTGAATGAAGCACAGGACAACACAGGATGATGCTCCCTACAGATCACCTCAGAATAGTGAGGCTAGTACAGAATGGAGGAAGGTGTAAAAACGTATGTATTACATTTGTTTACTGGGAAGGTCCAACTGGACTAACAGGACCCATTTCAGCAGAAGCTCTATGCATTACAATAAGTGAATTTTTATTTGAAAAACGATTGAAGACAGCAAAACTAAATAACAAAAAGTTGTAGTGGTATATCCAAAGCTTAGAAATACGGACACCAAATTTTAGCGCTTTCATTCACATTTATTTCTTTGTGAACTTCTTCAGAAATAATAAAACTCCACTCACATCCTTTTTATACAACCCTAATCAATCATATGCTTCATGATGTCATAAAATAAATTAAATGATTAATTATCTTAAAATACACTTAAAATAAAATCCAATGTAATATTGAATATATATATATGCCTTAAATACGTCAAACAAGATACAAAAAATTATTGATAAAATATGTATATGTTCAAATAGTCAAATTTAATACTGTCTCATTTGTAAGAAACACTTTATATTAATTGTTTCATTTAACCCAGGAGCAAAATATGCTCCTAAATGCAGCTGCCAAAGAGATTCTTTACATTCTAAAAGGACTTTAACATCACCAACAAAAGCCCCTGGTAAAACACAGTCCATAGCAATATATAATAAATTTCTTAAAATCATGGCAAACCAAGGAATGTTTAGCCAAAGCATTGACTGAATCTTTTTTCTTTATGGCTAAAAGATGTTCACTAATCCTTTTTCTAAGGCATCTTGTAGTCATGCCTATATAGAAACTGGGGCATGTGGAACATTGAGCTATATAAACCACCTTATCAGTACTACATGTATATTATACCATGACCCCCCCAAAACGTGCACGCTGATTGGCCAGCGTGCCTGTTGTAAATCGAGTTATACTAATGGAAAAAGGTCCGGTCGCCCGGACTTTTTTCCATTAGTATAACTCTTTTTTTAAAACACTGTCTGGCTATGTTAAATGGGTTTAACATAGCGAGACAGCTTTAAAATAAGCAACAGAGATCTCCGTTGCTTATTTTAAAGCTGTCTGGCTATGTTAAACCCATTTAACATAGCGAGACAGTGTTTTAAAAAAAAGCAACAGAGAAAGCAAGATCTCCGTTGCTTTTTTTTAGAGTCTCGCTATGTTAAATGAGTTTAACATAGCGAGACAGTTTTAAAATAAGCAACAGAGATGTCCGTTGCTTATTTTAAAACTGTCTCGCTATGTTAAACTCATTTAACATAGCGAGACACTAAAAAAAAGCAACGGAGATCTTGCTTTCTCCGTTGCTTTGCCCACAACTCTGATGTACTGCGCAGGCGCGCAGTACATCAGAACTGCTGCGGATGCCAGACATCTGCGGAAGGGCAGTAAACAGGCATTATACTATGCCATTATTTAAGAAAAGTAATAGTTTCTTTTCTTAAATAATGTCGTAATATAATAGCAATAACCACTTCTGGGTGTGGTAATGCTAATTACACGGTTGGCTTTGTTTGGTCCCTCGGGCGCCAAGGGACCAAACCACGCCAACCGTGGGTAAATTTAGCATTACCCACACCCAGGCGTGGGTTATTGCTATAATAATTTTTAGACCAATATGTTTTTTGTATATGTGAAACGTATACAGAGGAAGAATTACTTATATACCTGCATTGTCTGGAGGCATTACATGCATAGGTACCCTTAGCTAGAATTTTCGGACCTATATTATCATCTCCTGCTTTACTTGTCCATTCTAACATATTTTTGATGTTTTTAATTTTTTTAAAAATAAATTTAGGTCTTTCACCTATAACTTTTGTCAATTCCTGATTTCCTAACAGAACCTTCCAATTATCTACAATTGTCTTTTTGATAGACCACATTTCATTTGTAATAGGCAAAACAAAAGTACAAGAAAATCCTTATCAGGACCGTTACCTCTTCCATTATGAATGAAAGCGCTAAAATTTGGTGTCTGTATTTCTAAGCTTTGGATATACCACTACAGCTTTAAGTGAATTTTTATGTTTACTCAGAAGAAATACATTTTCATGTTTACACAGTAGAAAGAGTTTCTGTAGAACAGTTCAGAACAAAACAAAATGTTTATAATAATATAAAGAGGAATAAAGCAGTAGAGAAATATACACTTGAAAAAAAAATTATATTTACATGATAGATTGTTGTATGAATTGATATTTACCATATAGAAAAATAAATTCTTGTATATAATTTGTGAGACAGAAAAACACATTTTAGTTGACATTTGTTATAAATATTGACAGGTAACAAATACAATACCCATTTAAAGTTCCTTGGTGCATTTTCATCTGGTCATTTTTTAGAGCTGGGTATTGTATAAGGAGATGTTTAAGATGATGTCTGTAAATGATGAAGTACAGAAAAAATGAGAAGGGTGGTGGTTACTTAGCCAGGTGTGTTGTAGCATAGAAATGGGTAGAGGGTATTATAGTAATTTAGCCAGAAGTAATTACAGGAACATAGCCAGCTCTGTGTGAGATATTGTTTGAGCTCTGATTTAAGTTTGTCATGTTCTCAGTCTGCCTTAAATAGGTAGGAATAGAGTTCCATAGTGTAGAGATGCCATTACAATAGAGTGCATCATCTGTTATATTTAGAGATTTTGTAATAATGAGCAGAGATTTGTTTGTGGACCATAGGGTAGCAATGAATGAGATTGTGTAGGCTTGGGCATAAATCTGGTTTATGTAGTTGGTTGTGGATTACTACTAGTGGTGAGACGTAGTGTGTTTGAGAGTCTGAGCCAGTTTAATTGTTTAAGTGTCAGGCATTGATGAGTTCTCTTTGGCATATCAGGGGTGAACTTAGCTATTTTATTGTCACATTGTTGAAGTTTATAGGTTAGGGTTACAGTTTAGGTGGTAGTTTGTTTGGTACAGATGAGTGCTGCATACAGAAGATTACGAAGTAAGCAGGCTGTGGCTCTACTTGTCCTTGCTGTATCTGGGAGGGATGGTTTTACTCTGTGCAGGCTACCTAATTTTTGATGTTTTATACCTCTTGTGAGATATGTATATCCAATTTCACTTGGCTGTTTATGATCAAGTAGATTGATATAATTCACTTCTATTAAAGTATTATTTTGTGAGGCTAATGTGAATGAGCTTTTTTGGGGTGTTTTTTGGGGTTGAGGAGGCAGGTATTATCAAACCAGTTTTCAATTTATGTGAAGGATTGAGTTAGTTTTTGTAAGGTTTATAGGCTTTTTGCTGTGCATATTAGTGTAGAGACAATGGTGTACTGAACTATAGTGGTTTTCAGGGGTGCTGAGTGGAGGTCATTGATGACTACATTAAAACAGTAGGAGGTCGTAGAATGGACCCTTGAAGGACTACTACAGACATGGGTAGAAAGAGGGAGTAATTATTTTGACGTTTTACTGCCTGTTATCTTCCTGTTAAGTAGCTATAATCATAGGTTCATAGGAAATTACAAGGCTAATAATGACCCTAGGGTCCTTACAAGCCTAGACAAGTTGAAACCCTGTTCCCAAGAGTGACTGTTTTGAGCAGACAATGAACTCAGCACATATTACCCCCTTTTCAGGAGGGATACAGGTGGAACCCCTGGGATGAATTTAAGGCTGCCCATCCAATTGTCCAAATTTCACTTAAATAGGGTCAAGGATCTTAGTTTGACATAAACTGGAAGTCTGTTCCACAGATGAGGCAACCTCTGAGAGAAAAATCTGTCTCTCCAGCAAGTTTTGTTGATGTCACATACCAGGTTAAGGTCCTTAGAGCGGGTGACAAGCTTACCATTAGGCTTATGGATGTGCAGCATTTCCAGTAATGCAGGGTCAGAGATTGCTCTTTGCCTCTGAGTGGTCTGTACAAAACTGAATAAAGTGACATCGATTTCAGCCTGTCCACATATGAGATAACGAGGACCTTGAATTTTCTTTGTGAGAAACCTCTGCACTCTTTCCAGTTGTTGCAGGTGCTTGGAAAGGTACATACCAAAGGGATCATTGTATTCTATTATTGGTCTGATGAGGAAGTAGTAAAGGGAGGATTAAGATTTCTCTCTTTCTGGAGATGGGCACTATAGAATGCCTTTCTTGCCACTGTAGAGACATGGGGATCAAAGGTAAGGTTGCTATCAACCTGTCAGCCTCCTTGATAGCCATCAGGTGACTTGAGTGCAAAATAATATAACCTGAAATTTTTAGCACAGCGATGCTATCATCAGCTTCTGTGGCCAGCACAAATGGCTGTGTACAGGATTGGTAGATGGCTATTTGTGTCCAGACCTGTGCCTTTATCCTGTTCCTTACTTAGATGGGCTGTTTGATAGCAGTGTTTATGCTGAAATGATAGAAAAAAAGAGTGAAAATTGGACATTAGCTAATGAATACATGTGCCTACATAAACATAATTCGATCAATTTTAATTTTACAGTTAATAACAGAAGGGAAGAAAAGGGAGATTTGAATAAACAGTTGGAAAACACAAAAGCATGCCCTACAATGGTAGCTGGTGAGCCTAATTTACCCCACTAGGCCTGTTAGTAGGTAGTACAGTAGTTTTCTTTGTAGCATTTGTAAGGCGAGTAAGTACTTTTTGTAATATGAGAATTCTTAACATCAGCTACAAGTATATCATCACTTCAGCTTATCATAATGCCTCTACTGTGTAGTTTACAATGTTTAGTATAAGTCTATCATACTTTCAATTCTGCTGTATCTAGGACAATTCATTTTTAGCATCAGTGAGGCAGCAAAAGCAGAAATGGCTACATACAGTAATTACAAGTGTAACGACTCTACAAGGAATCACAATCCCTATGCCACGTATTTTAGTAGGACTCTGTTGCATTTTCAATTATGCTGTGTCCTGGCGCTATTACTCCCTTTCATGCAGTCACATTACAGTTGTAGCATTTAGTCAGTAGTTACAACAGTCACATAATGCTGCATGTGACAGTTTTCTTTCAGATTTAGTTTCAACATCTCATTTACTGATATCTATGTATAGAACTTGGTGTATAACAAACTGTGTGCCATTTTCATTCGACATATACAAGCAGGCAGTTATTATTAAATTATACTGAAGAAAAATAACACTTGATAGTGTTTGGCAACGTTTATCAGCACCAAATATACCAGCTAAAGTCATTCATAGTATAAAACAAATATATTACTTGTTAAGCTTGTCATAGTATCAAGTATGAGCTCTTTAAGCTACAAATACAAGAATAAATTAAATTTACTTTTAATGTTAATTCGTTAAATCTAAGCATTTACAAATGAACCGTCTGTGCTAGAGTCACAGAGTTACAATCCTGATGCTAATCAAACTGGTAATAGCTGTAAACATTTTAAGTAACGTTGTACAGAGTTTTCTGGCTGCTTAGATACAGAGGACACACTCTTTCCCAATGTACATCTGTTTTTTTTTTTTTATTTTAAATGGCACCCGGAGCCAGTGCTACAAAACTATTTAATACCTTGGGTTGTTTGAGCATGCACTTCAGGAGTAATGGAAGGAAAATTGCTCTAGTGAGACTTGGACATGGGCAGAAAAACAGCATCTAAGGTTTAACCTAGCAAAGTTCAAAGTGCTTCATTGTTGAGGGATAACCCTGAGGTAGAGTACAAGCTGGTGTTCTGCTTCACAGTGCAGGAAAAGGTAACCTGAGGTAATATCTGCACTAACAATGAACCATTAGGAGTGGTGTTACCAGACTTACCAGACAACACAGAGGCCACTCTTAGAAGGATAAAATCAAGGGGCAGGAATGTGATTTTCTGCTTTTACAAGTAGTGAGGTACCAACTAGTGTAATGTCCTTTTCTGGACGTGATATACATAAAAAGAATCTAATCTAATCATCTTCCTAGTCAACTCCTTTTTTCAAATATCTACAGGGGTATCAGGAGGTCATGTCACCTGTTGCCACCCTCTTACCTTCTTCAGCAATCATGCCTGAATGTAACAGGTTTTCTCATACAATCCATTTATCTCTTGGATGGGACATTTTTTATGTCTTATAGTTGTTTTGTCTCTCCCAAATCTTCTTTATCACATCGTCATCTGCTTTTCTGCATATGTGACTGAACTACTGCAATCTCTTCTCCTTGATCTGCATTTGGACCTACTTTGGGTTCTGCTCCCATTTCTTCATCTGTCCCACAGTGTGCATCCTATTTACCTGCCTTAGGACCTTCAACTCATGACCTCAAGCTCCCTCTGCTTTCTCAACTTGTTGCACTGTTTTGTACATCTCACTTTTCAGCTTCTTTCATTCTTCTGTCATGTCCCACCCCTGACACTTTGTGCCAAGTGGCTGCAGCATCTCTTGTTCTAGTATTATTTTCCTTATCTAGATTCCCCTTCCCTTCACCCACACCTCCCAGATACTTAAAGCTATTATCCTGTTCCAGTATTTTCCCTTCTGTCTCAAATTTCAGTTCCTCAAATTTCCTTCCCATTTGTTACCATGACCACTGCTTTGTCTGTACTCAGTTTTATCCCATGAGTCATTAGTCTTGTATTCCAGGCCCCTATCATTGACTGCAGTCTCTTTCTGCTTCTAGTGCCATATTGTCTGCATACAGTAGCTTTGTTGATCTGTCCTCTCCAACTTACTTGCTAATGTTTTCCATAAATTAGATGGAACAAGAGTGGGTTTTAGAGTTGAATCCTGATGTACAGTCACTCTGGAAGCCCTTCTGAGTCCAAACACTGTTCACACTTCCTCCATTGGGTCCTTGTATAGTCTGCTCTATTTCTACCAATCTGCTTTCTTGGAGCCTTGTGATATCTCCATTTGTATTTAATGAAGCCGGTGTGTGTGTACGTGTGTGTGTGTGTGTGTGTGTGTGTGCATGTGAAATGCCCCAGTTACTTATAACTGGTGGTTGGGATTGCCTAGGCTCAAACCCCAAGCCTTAAGTACAACTGCCTGCATTCTCTACCCAAACCACCACTTGTGATTTAGGGAGTTGAGTCCATAGCTCTCAACTGTTTAGATTTTCACAGAATATTTGGCTAATACTTTGGTCTGTTCCTCTTAAAATGTGTGGTTTTGTGGCAAATCAGTGATAATGGAATTCACTAAATAATGATAGCCCTTTAAGTTTTAGTCTTCTCATCATTTTGGAAACACATGGTAACACAAAACACTATTTCAGCAACTTTATAAGATTATACAAGCAATATTTCAAATGTGTCCCTGGTTTTGGGCCTTTGCCCCCCCCCCCCCCAAATAAATTTTGTCTTTTTCCAGATTTCTTCTGCTGTGAAATTGAGAGGTTTAATTGTGTCAAGTGGATGGTGCAGTGGTAGTGTTGTTACCTCACAGCAAGAGGCTCTCTGGTTTGATTCTTGACTGGGGTGCCTTTTGTGCAGAGTCTGTATGTCCTCCCTGTATTTGTGTGGGTTTCCAATCCTCTGGGTGCTCTGGTTTCCTTCCATGTTACAAAGACATGCATCTTGAGCATTTCTCCCAGGGCCTCTGCTGAAAATTGGTGTTGTTCCATGTCAGACTTTCCTGGTAAACAAATGTTAAATAAAAAACAAAAATTCAAGGAGCTGAGAGCTTCAGGGGAAGAGAAGTTTAGTGCTGCTTATTCCAAGTCTGTTTGCATTGTTAGTAGCATTACTTTTGATGCAGAAGGTTATGGGTTCTACTCCCAGAGTATGTAGATGGATTGCTGATACTGTACTGTGTTGTACTTTAAAGGGAGTGGATGCTGCAGTCCTGTGAATGCCCTCCTTTGGAGAAGTTACCTGGTAGCTATGAACCTGTCATCAGTTTGACATCCATTCCCTATTGCAATATTACTAGCCTATCATTTTTAATGTAACATAGGCAATTTATTCTTCAAGGGCAACAGGCACTTTATTTGTAGATGAAACAATGAAATATAAAAGTTGTTTCCTAGTAGCAACTTGTTCATTAGTTAGAAACCCCTTTAATGTGGAATTATTTAAATGACTTACTTCTGCAGTGATTTTGTATATTTACTGATATTGGTGGATTGTAATGACAGAAGTTTGAGTGGCCTTTTATGGTTGAAATTTTCTGAAATGGGTAGTTTTGTCATTATTGGTTCATACATTTTGTTTCCTTGCTTACTAGAAGACTGTTCAAAACTACAAAACTACAAATTTAAAACACACTCTAACAAGTGTGCTGTATTATACAAGGAATATAATTTAATACAATCAGGAAGGTGAATCAAAGAATGCATACATGTATGCATGGCCCTAAAAATGTGTTTGAAAACAGCCCAGAGGAAAGTGTGAAAGGCTCAAAATCATGGGCAAATGTTAAGCTTTACTCTTGTTACCAAAGCAATGGATGAAGGTAAAACAGTTCACATCACATTACCTTGACCTGGCCAAGCCTTTTGACACAGTCCCCTACTCAGGTGTTGTACAAAAGATGAATAATGTAGGAGCAAACACATACTTCGCCAGCTGCATTGCCAACTTGGCTCACAGGATGCAGAAGATTAAAACAGGGGAAGAGACCAGTCACCAATGGAGTCACCCAGGGTTTAGTGCTGAGACTTTTTCTGTTTGGCATATGCATCTCAAAAGTAAAAGGAAATGTCAAAGGGCTTTGGCCATAAACGTTTGCGATGACTGCAAGCTAGGAGCAGTTACTGAATCCCCAAATGACTTAACCATCATACAGGAAGGTTTGTTCCAAATAATAATTGGTGTCAAAATCATGACAATGACCTCTGAGAACTGACCCAATTGTCTGGCATTTAGCAACTTGTGTGTACAGTAACCTAACTTTTGACCAACATGTGCCCAGAGTTACAAGAAAGCATTTCTATATTGCACAACTTATAAACAAATTGTGACTAGATCTAGAGATGTTGTTGTCCCCCTATACAAAGCTCTCATTAGGTCAATCATTTTGTATAATGCCCACTTTGGCATGTATGAACCTATACGTGCTGGAGGGACAGATTCATCACCCAGAGACTCCCTACACTATGGAACAGAATCCCAGTACATGTGAGGCAGAGCCCCTCACTGACTCTGTTCAAGAGAAATCTTGACGAGTGGATGGGAGATCGTAGGTTTACCCCGGGAATCATCTCTGTATCACTGCTGGACAGAGGCACAGCAAACTAATGGGTATAGTATTCTCATCCTAAGGGGTGGTGAAAGCCACACACACTCTGGCTAGGCTTATAAATGCCCTAGGGCAGATAGCCTAGTATGAACCTATGAACCTATGAACCTATCGGTCCAGCCCCATGAAACAATTGAAATACCTTCAGAGATACCTTACTAAAAGGATACAAGTCCTAAACAATAGGTCTTGCATGGACCCCCTCAAAGATGTATTACTATACTCAGTATCCTACAGAGTGTTTAGAGGTGACATGTCTGGCATACAAGGCATCCTCCGACCTAATACAGATGGACCTACTGAACATCAGCAAGTCAAATGGCATCAGAAATAGTCCAGTTATCTAAACTGAATGTTGTGGAGAGATGGATATATATCACAGAGGCTACCACTGTTCCAAAACTGACTATACATAAAAATAAAACAAAGTTCATCCGTCCATATTCAAATGCAACTTGGATCTAAGGAGGGGTAATAAAAAATGTACTCCAGGATTGCCCCTCATGCCACTAATGGATAAAGGCAGTTCCTAAATGCTCCATCCCTTACATGGGTTCCCTCAAATTATCTATGGTATGATAACAGTTATTCTCACTAGGGCTAATATACAATTGTCAGCCATGGGATAGGTAAGACCAATCAGAAAATGTTAATTCAAGCAGCAAAAGTGAATTGGCTAAACTTAAAATGTCCTCCAAGTTAACCTATGTTGTGGTAGTAAATAGTTATAAAAAAATTGCCCTTTTTAGATCACTAAGTGCTCCTCTCACCCCCCCCCCCTGCCCCCCAGTCTTCAACAGCTTCAGGCACCTATGGCAGACTCTAATCAAAAGGTTACAAAAAAGGTTACCAGGTTAACTTTTTTTTGATGAAAAATTATTAGTAAAACTAATAGACTTTCCAATATACATCCATCTATCAATATATTATCTGGAAACTGATTGAGAAACTGGATATGACACAAGGTGCACAAGGAAATCACTGGGACTTTAAAATTATCACAACTTGTCCTACACAAGAAGACATATTTTTGTGTGCTTTCTCCTCTCCCCATGGTCATCTGCCACTATTAGCTGTGTCCTGGAACCCTACTGTGAAAACAATTTCTGATATCCCTGGTACCTTGTCAGCTTATCTCTCACAGACCTTTGTGCAAGTGTAGGGGAGTGGGCAGGGACATATACTATAGGACTAGAGTTTCTGTGTCTGTCAAGGACATGCTTACCATAAGTGGTACAGATGACTGCCGGGAGTCTGAGTGGACTAACCAAAGCCAGGTCACAGTCAGGGCTCCTTCACTCTGCGCCAGAGAGATGACTATGAATACATGCTTCAGTGCAGAAAGACTTTTGGATAGTTACCCAAGAACTCCGTTAGTACTTTGAGGAGATCAGGAGCGTGCTGTGGAAAGCAGGAGTGGGGTAAGAGGAGCCCCTTTTCCAAGCCTTCATACTAGCACATGACAGGACCAGCTGCAGAATAACCTCTGTGCAGCAGAACTTGTCAGTAGTCTCATGTCTGTCTTCCACAGAAAGGGCAGAGTTCAACTGCATGGTTATGAGTAAGACTAGCAATTGTCTGCTTCCTCCTGTCTGTAGTGAGTCAGCCAGAGTTCTCATAAAAGAAGCAGCAGCAGTCCTTCCTGAAAGGAACCCAAGGAAGAAGCTGTGCATGCTAATGTATAATGACCAAGAAGAGATACTTCAACAGCATGTAAAGTGACCAAAAAAAAAAAACGTACTGTACACACTGAAGAGCAGCATTCGCACGTTTACAAAATAAATGACTCAAAAGTTTTAAAAAAGTGCTTTTGTCCTCTATATATATTAAGACTTCAGCAGAAACTGGGTAACTCATAATCAGCAAACTTTTACACAGGAGTTTCTTCTCAATTAATACGTAACTCAAAACCTCCTTTTGATGCATAGAAACTAAAACCACCCATTTCATGAATACTTAACATGAGATCCACAACAGTAAAATACATTGAATTAAATAAATATGTGTTGAAAATTTAGCCTGTTGTGCCACAATCATTAGTGCGGACCCAGTGGCTTGATATTGACCATGAAACTATTTAGGCTAACTCCATGACATGACTCTTTTTATGTGGGAAAAACTGAGACAGCTCTGCTTTGTTAGAATATGACAGCAAGTTTTGGTTATTTATTTATTTATTAGAATATTTATGGAATATTTATTTTTCAACAATCAAAGTGAATTTTCAGTGTAGATGGCTGTATGTATGTATGTGTGTGTACGTGTGTGCATGCGTGTGTGTGTGTGTGTGTGTGTGTGTGTGTGTGTGTGTGTGTGTGTGTGTGTGTATATATATATATATATAAATATATATATATATATATATATATATATATATATATATATATATATATATATATATATATGTGTATATATTATATATATATATATATATATATATATATATATATATATAGTGTGGAATCTGCATGTCCTCCCTGCGGTCGAGTGGCCTCTGAAAGACAGGCATGAATGGGCGTGCCTTCAATGAAGGTTGGGCATTGGGCTGGCATAAGAAAATCTACTGCCAATCATTAGTGGACCGGAGTTCCGCTGTGGCGACCCCTAACTGGGAAAAGCTGAAAAGACAAACAATAACATATATATATATATATATATATATATATATATATATCTACACACATGCATACATACACATATATATCGTATTTCCCCAAAAATAAGACTGGGTCTTATACTTTTCCCCTCACTGAAATACACATTAGGGCTTATTATCAGGGGATGGCTTATTTACCCCCCCCCCCGTACAGCAATCTACATTTATTAATTTGTTCATGTACACAAATCAACATTTATTCATGTACACAAATTGACATTTGGTAATTTTTCGTTATTGGGCAACAGTTCTAGATAACGCGTTAACAGTTGTGTGAGAATTCTACATAAACAGTGCAACAAACATTTCAGCTTCAGAATATCTACACCTTGGCTTTCACAGTGCAATATTTCATGCTTAACAGAAAGTGCAGAAAAATCTCAATATATGTGTATTGGAGGAGGGAATAAAACAGGTGAATAACTGCCACTTTTTGAGTGGTGATGCTTTCTTTATTCCTTACCCAAACCATAAATAAAGAATGATGGAAAGTCATTAAAATTAAGTCTGGGAACTAGTGGCCTTCCTTTGTAATTACCCCTTGATAATGAAACGTTACCTTAATACAATAAAGTCAAAAAACTGACTAGAGCTTGCTGGCAGCTAAAAGCAGAAGCAATCCATTCTGTTGCCCTGATAACAGAAAAGTTATTCAAATACAGTCATGTCATCTTCTTCTGGAACATAGTTATAAGTCTCCAACCCCTGAATTCCGGCCTGAATTTCTTGTGACTCCATTTCCTATAAACCATTGGCTCCAATCTGTCATGCCTAGCAATAGAGCTCTCCTTAAATGAGCACTGCTTGTCCATGTAGCCTGCTCGTAGTGCATTGGCAACACAGTTGTCAGTGATTTTATCCCACAAATTCTTTACCCAAGTCACAACCTCTTGCAGGCTAGGCTTCACAAAGTTTCCATGCTAATTTCTCTCCATTCTATTTTCAATGTAGTCACTGAGTTCCATGTGCAAATGGTCCTTGAATGGCTTGTTTATTGCAATATCAAGAGTCTGGAGATAGGCAGTCATTCCTGCTGGAATCATTATTTGATCTATTCTTCTCTGTGCAAAGAAGTTCTTCATGTCTTTAGCATGGTGAGTGCTGGCTGAAACCCAGACTAGCAGATCTCTTTTGCCACCTCGCAAAACAAGTGGCAGCATTACATCGACCTTATAACTGCTCGTATGCACCAGGATTTTTCAGTTTCAAGAATGTAAATGCCTGAAACGCATTAAATCTTATCTTTTTTGCCCTTACTAATGATTAGAGGTGGGGTTTTCTTTCCATCTAGATGAATTGCCAAAATACAGGTAACACGTGCACTTTTGTAACCAGTGGATGGAATGTAGATTGACGAGGCACCCCTCTGATCAATTGTTGTTTGAGATCCTTGGCCCATAAACACTGCAGTTTTATCCATAGCAATCGTGTTGGAGAGTTGGGATTTAGAAAAGTCGATGCCATCAACAAAGGACTTGAATGGAAGTACATGTTTAATAACTTCAGTATCTTCCAGCTTGAACAGTGTTGTTGATCTTCTTAGAGACATTTCATATAGCTGAAGGAAGCCATCCAGCCAATGTGTGATGCTTAGAATTCTTCTGGGGATATTTCTAACTGTGGTGCCATTGCAAGGGCAAATGCTTGAATATCAGCCCTGCGCACAACCAAAGCCTTTGCTCTCCTGTTAGTAATCCATTCACAGATGATGCCTTCCAGCTCAGGAAATAATAGTTGGTGACCTGATCCACACTTGCACTTCTTAGCATTTCCCTTGTCCACCTGTTGACTGAGGTTATCGTACTTTGCTCACCATTTTCGGACCATTTGATGTTCCAGCTTCTTCTCTTTGCATAAAGCCATCAGATTCTTTCCCCAGGAGTCCTCCATGATTCCTTTCTTGTACTCAGTGGAATAGCTCTTTCTTTTTGCACTCATCTTGTTTGGGGGGGTTAATTGAAGACTTATGAGACAGGAGTGGCAACAAAAATGGCAACAGCTAAGAAGACACAACCACACCCGTTCATTATCAAGTGCGCACATTTTACGTGCATTGTCTGTACTTCGACCAGTCAAAGTACACTTGCCAGTTTTTATGGGCCAAGGATCTCAAACGTCAAGTGTAAGTGAGGATTAGGGTTACAGTATGAATCGTGGAGGACTCCTGGGGAAAGAATCTTATGACTTTCTGCAAAAAGAAGAAGTTGGGTGTCCGAATGGTCCAAAAATGGTGAGCAGAATAAAATAACCTCAATCAACAGGTGTCAATAATATTATTATTTTATAATTCAACACATCCATCATGTGTTGTTGACGATCTTAACTGGGGCTTATTTTTGGGGTAGGGCTTACATCATGACTACCATGGAAAACCATACTAGGCCTTATTCTATTGTTAGGTCTTATTTACGGAGAAATACAGTTTATATATATATATATATATATATATATATATATATATATATATATATATATATATATATATATATATATATATATATATATACTTTTTTTTCATTTCAATATTTTATTAATCATTTTATTTTACTGTTGGCAATCTCATGTTAAATATTTATGAAGTGGATGATTTTAGTTTCGCTGCATCAAGAGGAGTTTTTGAATTATGTTTTTTAATTGAGAAAAAGAAGATTCTTATGTAAATGTTTGCTGATTATGAGTTACCAAGTTTATGATGAAGTCCTAGGATGTAAAAGACAAAAGTGCTTAAACCTTTTAAAATTTTTTGTGTAGTAAATGTCTTTTACTTCCTAACCCATGATTGCTGTTCTTCAGTGTGCACATGGTGATGTATGTTCTAGAAGTATGTAGGCTGCTGTGTGTGTGCATGGTTCTGTCTGAGTTTGTCAGAACAATATTTAGTTATTAGTAACTGTCTTCCAGATAAGGAGATTGCAGAGCATCAAGAGTCTGCACTTTTTTATAGGTTCATTGGTATATACTAGGCAAATGACCACAGGGGCCCTTACAATCCCAGAAAAGCTTCCAAAATGTATCTAGCAAATGTTTATGGTGTCATAGAGATTATTTTTAGGTATACGTAAATGTTTATAGGTATGTTAGAGCATGGCTGGGCAAGCATTTACAGGTTGTACCTGTCCATTAGAGACATAGGTGCCAGACCAGGGGTGAATTGCTGATTTCCCATCCACTGGTCCAGTTTACGCTTGAATATGGTTAGGGAAGAGCTCTGCTTCACCTGCTAGGGAAGCCTTCCCCAGAGACGGGGTATTCTCTCAGATGCATATCTGTCTCTCCAACAGGTTTTATTTATTTTGTAAAAAAGGTTTAAGTCTCTTGATTGGGTAGTTCTGATGCTGTTTGCTTTGCAGATATGCAAAAGTTTCATCAGAGCAGGATTCAAGGATGCCTTGTATGCTAGGGATAGATCACCCCTCAGCAACCTGTAGGAGACAGAGTATAGGGGTAGAGCTTTGAGACTATCTTCATATGACATGTTATGTCCTGTATTCTTTTTTGTGAGGAACATCTACAGACATTCTAGTTGTTGCATGTGCTTGGTCAAGTGCATACTAAAGGAGGTTTTGTACTCAATGATAGGTCTAGTGAAGGTCAAATACAATGGAAAGATGATTTCCTTGAACCTGGATGCCATACCCTTGTTTATAAGTTGAACAACATAGAATAATTTCCTTACTACCTTAGAAATATGTTGATTGAAAGTGGGGTTACTATCTACATACATCCCCAAATCACTGACTACTGCATCTACTCTTAGGGGTGTCTTTCAGTGATGTAGTTTCCTGAGGTAGCCAAACTTCCAAAGGGTACTATTATGCATTTCTTGGCAATGAGTTTTAAACCATGGTTAGGACACCAGTTATTTGTCTATGTTACTCTTTCCTTGAGGATGTTAGTGTCTGACTGTTCCTAGTTTGCAATCATCAGCAAACTTGGTCAGCCAGAAACCCTTAACACTGACCTTAACTTCTGAGAAGTAAATATCGAAAAGGAGCAAATCCAGCACAGAATCATCTCAGCCTCTGCTACTGAATAGTTTCTTTGTGGAGGTGGACTCCCCTATTATAACTTTTTGAATTCTACCCGAGAGTCAGTTGGCTATCCAGAGTGTAACATAGCAGTCTTGGCTAGGTCAGTTTAGGCAGAATGGCCCAGTCTTGTACAGGGAGATGACAGGGATCCAAAGATGGCCCACTCTTGTACAGAGAGATGAGAAAAGATCCGTAGATGGCCCACCCTCGTACAGAGAGATGACAGGGATCCATAGATGGCCCACCCTTGTACAGAGAGATGACAGGGATCCATAGATGGCCCACTCTTGTACAGAGAGATGACAGGGATCCATAAATGGCCCACTCTTGTACAGAGAGATGACAGGGATCCATAAATGGCCCACTCTTGTACAGAGAGATGACAAGAGATCCGTAGATGGCCCACTCTTGTATTCAGAGAGATGACAGGGATCCATAAATGGCCCACTCCTGTACAGAGAAATGACAGAGAGCCATAGATGGCCCACCCTTGTACAGATGGATGACAGGGTTCCATAGATGGCCCACTCTTGTACACAGAGATGACAGAGATCTATAGATGGCCGACTCTTGTACAGAGAGATAACAGGGATCCATAGATGGCCCAGTCTTGTATAGGGAGATGACAGGGATCCACAGACGGCCCACTCCTGTACAGAGAGATGACAGAGATCCATAGATGGCCCACCCTTGTACAGAGAGAAGACAGCGATCCATAGATGGCCCACTCTTATACAGAGATATGACAAGAATACATAGATGGCCCACTCTTGTACGGAGATATGAGGAGCAAACCCTGCACAGAACCATCTCAGCCTCTGTTACTGAATAGTTTCTTTGTGGGTGGACTCGCCTATTATAACTTTTTGATTTCTACCCGAGAGCCAGTTGGCTATCCAGAGTGTAACATAGGAGGTTATGCCTAATTCCATGAGTCTGTGTTCAATACCCTAGTGGCATATTGTGCCAAATGTCTTGGCTAGGTCAATTTAGGCAGAATGCACTATTTTACCATCATCCATTGCCTTGGTGACATTCTCAAAGAAGTTTATTAGGCCTGAGAAGGCATTATCTTCCCTTGACAGAACTGAGCTGGGTTGGATCCTGTGTCTGAAGGTTTCCTGTCTCATTACTTATTATTTCCATGACAATTCTTTCCTTGGCTTTGCATATGAGACTAGTTAGAGGTATGGATCATTAGTTTCAGGGATCCATAGATGGCCTACTCTTGTACAGGGAGATAACAGGAATCCATAGATGGCCCACTCTTGTACAGAGAGATGACAGGGATCCATAATTGGCCCACTCTTGTACAGAGAGATGACAAGAGTCTGTAGATGGCCCACTCTTGTATTCAGAGAGATGACAGGGATCCATAAATGGCCCACTCCTGTACAGAAAGATGACAGAGAGCCATAGATTGCCCACCCTTGTACAGAGAGATAACAGGGATCCATAGATGGCCCACTCTTGTACAGAGAGATGACAGAGATCTATAGATGGCCCACTCTTGTACAGAGAGATGACAGGGATCCATAAATGGCCCACTCTTGTACAGAGAGATGACAGAGATCCATAGATGGCCCACCCTTGTACAGAGAGATGACAGAGATCCATAGATGGCCTACTCTTATACACAGATATGACAAGGGTCCATAGATTGCCCACTCTTGTACAGAGATATGAGGAGCAAACCCTACACAGAACCATCTCAGCGTCTGCTACTGAGTAGTTTCTTTGTGGAGGTGGACTCGCCTATTATAACTTTTTGAATTCTACCCGAGAGCCATTTGGCTATCCAGAGTGTAACATAGGAGTTTATGCCTAATTCCATGAGTCTGTGTTCAATACCCTAGTGGGATATTGTGCCAAATGTCTTGGCTAGGTCAATTTAGGCAGAACGCACTATTTTACCATCATCCATTGCCTTGGTGACCTTCCCAAAAAAGTTTATTAGGCCTGAGAAGGCATTATCTTCCCTTGACAGAACTGAACTGGGTTGGATCCAGTGTCTGAAGGTTTGCTATGTCATTACTTATTATTTCCATGATAATTCTTTCCTTGGCTTTGCATATGAGACTAGTCAGACTTATGGGTCATTAGTTTCAGGGATCCATAGATGGCCTACTCTTGTACAGAGAGATAACAAGGATCCATAGATGGCCCACTCTTGTACAGAGAGATGGCAGGGATCCATAGATGGCCTAGTCTTGTACAGAGAGATGACAGGGCTCTATAGGTGGCCCACTCTTGTACAGAGAGATGACAGAGATCTGTAGATGGCCCAGTCTTGTATTCAGAGAGAAGATAGGGATCCATAAATGGCCCACTCCTGTACAGAGAGATGACAGAGATCCATAGATGGCCCACCCTTGTACAGAGAGATGACAGGGATCCATAGATGGCCCACACTTGTACAGAGAGATGACAGGGATCCATAAATGGCCCACTCTTGTACAGAGAGATGACAAGAGATCCGTAGATGGCCCACTCTTGTATTCAGAGAGATGACAGGGATCCATAAATGGCCCACTCCTGTACAGAGAGATGACAGAGAGCCATAGATGGCCCATCCTTGTACAAAGAGATGACAGGGTTCCATAGATGGCCCACTCTTGTACACAGAGATGACAGAGATCTATAGATGGCCGACTCTTGTACAGAGAGATGAGGAGCAACCCTACACAGAACCATCTCAGCCTCTGCTACTGAATAGTTTCTTTGTGGAGGTGGACTCCCCTATTATAACTTTTTGAATTCTACCCAAGAGCCAGTTGGCTATCCAGAGTGTAACATAGGAGTTTATGCCTAATTCCATGCATCTGTGTTCAATACCCTAGTGGGATATTGTGCAAAATGTCTTGGCTAGGTCAATTTAGGCAGAATGCACTATTTTACCATCATCCATTGCCTTGGTGACCTTCCCAAAAAAGTTTATTAGGCCTGAGAAGGCATTATCTTCCCTTGACAGAACTGAACTGGGCTGGATCCAGTGTCTGAAGGTTTCCTATGTCATTACTTATTATTTCCATGATAAATCTTTCCTTGGCTTTGCATATGAGACTAGTCAGACTTATGGGTCATTAGTTTCAGGGATCCATAGATGGCCTACTCTTGTACAGAGAGATAACAGGGATCCATAGATGGCCCAGTCTTGTACAGGGAGATGACAGAGATCCATAGATGGCCCACTCCTGTACAGAGAGATGACAGAGATCCATAGATGGCCCACCCTTGTACAGAGAGAAGACAGGGATCCATAGATGGCCAACTCTTATACAGAGATATGTCAAGGATACATAGATGGCCCACTCTTGTACAGAGAGATGACAAGAGATCCGTAGATGGCCCACTCTTTTATTTAGAGAGATGACAGGGATCCATAAATGGCCCACTCCTGTACAGAATGATGACAGAGAGCCATAGATGGCCCACCCTTGTACAGAGAGATGACAGGGATCCATAGATGGCCCACTCTTGTACAGAGAGATGACACAGATCTATAGATGGCCCACTCTTGTACAGAGAGATGACAGGAATCCATAAATGGCCCACTCTTGTACAGAGAGATGACAGAGATCCATAGATGGCCCGCCCTTGTACAGAAAGATGACAGGGATCCATAGATGGCCCACTCTTATACACAGATATGACAAGGGTCCATAGATGACCCACTCTTGTACAGAGATATGAGGAGCAAACCCTACACAGAACCATCTCAGCCTCTGCTACTGAATAGTTTCTTTGTGGAGGTGGACTCGCCTATTATAACTTTTTGATTTCTACCCGAGAGCCAGTTGGCTATCCAGAGTGTAACACAGGAGTTTATGCCTAATTCCATGCGTCTGTGTTCAATACCCTAGTGGGATATTGTGCCAAATGTCTTGGCTAGGTCATTTTAGGCAGAATGCACTATTTTACCATCATCCATTGCCTTGGTGACCTTCTCAAAGAAGTTTATTAGGCCTGAGAAGGCATTATCTTCCCTTGACAGAACTGAACTGGGTTGGATCCAGTGTCTGAAGGTTTCCTATGTCATTACTTATTATTTCCATGATAATTCTTTCCTTGGCTTTGCATATGAAACTAGTCAGACTTATGGGTCATTAGTTTCAGGGATCCATAGATGGCCTACTCTTGTACAGAGAGATAACAGGGATCCATAGATGGCCCACTCTTGTTCAGAGAGATGACAGGGATCCATAGATGGCCCAGTCTTGTACAGAGAGATGACAGGGATCCATAAATGGCCCACTCTTGTACAGAGAGATGACAGAGATCCATAGATGGCCCACCCTTGTACAGAGAGATGACAGGTATCCATAGATGGCCCACTCTTGTACAGAGAGATGACAGAGATCTATAGATGACCCACTCTTGTACACAGAGATGACATGGCTCCATAAATGGCCCACTCTTGTACAGAGGGATGACAGAGATCCATAGATGGCCCACCCTAGTACAGATTGATGACAGGGATCCATAGATGGCCCACTCTTATACAGAGATATGACAAAGATCCATAGATGGCCCACTCTTGTACAGAGATATGAGGAGCAAACCCTACACAGAACCATCTCAGCCTCTGCTACTGAATAGTTTCTTTGAGGAGGTGGACTCCCCTATTATAACTTTTTGAATTCCACCCGAGAGCCAGTTGACTATCCAGAGTGTAACATAGGAGTTTATGCCTAATTCCATGAGTCTGTGTTCAATACCTGTGTCATTACTTATTATTTCCATGACAATTCTTTCCTTGGCTTTGCATATGAGATTAGTTAGAGGTATGGGTCATTAGTTTCAGGGATCCATAGATGGCTTACTCTTGTACAGAGAGATAACAGGGATCCATAGATGGCCCACTCTTGTACAGAGAGATGACAGGGATCCATAAATGGCCCACTCTTGTACAGAGAGATGACAAGAGATCCGTAGATGTCCCACTCTTGTATTCAGAGAGATGACAGGGATCCATAAATGGCCCACTCCTGTACAGAGAGATGACAGAGAGCCATAGATGGCCCACCCTTGTACAGAGAGATGACAGGGATCCATAGATGGCCCACTCTTGTACAGAGAGATGACACAGATCTATAGATGGCCCACTCTTGTACAGAGAGATGAGGAGCAAACCCTACACAGAACCATCTCAGCCTCTGCTACTGAATAGTTTCTTTGTGGAGGTGGACTCCCCTATTATAACTTTTTGAATTCTACCCAAGAGCCAGTTGGCTATCCAGAGTGTAACATAGGAGTTTATGCCTAATTCCATGAGTCTGTGTTCAATAACCTAGTGGGATATTGTGCAAAATGTCTTGGCTAGGTCAATTTAGGCAGAACGCACTATTTTACCATCATCCATTGCCTTGGTGACCTTCTCAAAGAAGTTTATTAGGCCTGAGAAGGCATTATCTTCCCTTGACAGAACTGAACTGGGTTGGATCCAGTGTCTGAAGGTTTCCTATGTCATTACTTATTATTTCCATGATAAATCTTTCCTTGGCTTTGCATATGAGACTAGTCAGACTTATGGGTCATTAGTTTCAGGGATCCATAGATGGCCTGCTCTTTTACAGAGAGATAACAGGGATCCATAGATTGCCCACTCTTGTACAGAGAGATGACAGGGATCCATAGATGGTCCAGTCTTGTACAGAAAGATGACAGGGATCCATAGATGGCCTGCTCTTTTACAGAGAGATAACAGGGATCCATAGATTGCCCACTCTTGTACAGAGAGATGACAGGGATCCATAGATGGCCCACTCTTATACAGAGATATGACAAGGATCCATAGATGGCCCACTCTTGTACAGATATATGAGGAGCAAACCCTGCACAGAACCATCTCAGCCTCTGTTACTGAATAGTTTTTCTGTGGAGGTGGACTCCCCTATTATAACTTTTTGAATTCTACCCGAGAGCCAGTTGGCTATCCAGAGTGTAACATAGGAGGTTATGCCTAATTCCATGAGTCGGTGTTCAATACCCTAGTGGGATATTGTGCCAAATGTCTTGGTTAGGTCAGTTTAGGCAGAATGCACTATTTTACCATCATCCATTGCCTTGGTGACCTTCTCAAAGAAGTTTATTAGGCCTGAGAAGGCATTATCTTACCTTGACAGAACTGAGCTGGGTTGGATCCTGTGTCTGAAGGTTTCCTGTCTCATTACTTATTATTTCCATGACAATTCTTTCCTTGGCTTTGCATATGAGACTAGTTAGAGGTATGGGTCATTAGTTTCAGGGATCCATAGATGGCCTACTCCTGTACAGAGAGATGACAGGGATCCATAAATGGCCCACTCTTGTACAGAGAGATGACAAGAGATCCGTAGATGGCCCACTCTTGTATTCAGAGAGATGACAGGGATCCATAAATGGCCCACTCCTGTACAGAGAGATGACAGAGAGCCATAGATGGCCCACCCTTGTACAGAGAGATGACAGGGATCCATAGATGGCCCAGACTTGTACAGAGAGATGACAGGGATCCATAGATGGCCCAGTCTTGTACAGAGAGATGACAGGGATCCATAGGTGGCCCACTCCTGTACAGAGAGATGACAGAGATCTGTAGATGGCTCAATCTTGTGTTCAGAGAGATGATAGGGATCCATAAATGGCCCACTCCTGTACAGAGAGATGACAGAGATCCATAGATGGCTCACCCTTGTACAGAGAGATGACAGGGATCCACAGATGGCCCACTCTTGTACAGAGAGATGACAGAGATCTATAGATGGCCCACTCTTGTACAAAGAGATGACAGAGATCTATAGATGGCCCACCCTTGTACAGAGAGATGACAGGGATTCATAAATGGCCCACTCTTGTACAGAGAGATGACAGAGATCCATAGATGGCCCACCCTTGTACAGAGATATGGCAGGGATCCATAGATGGCCCACTCTTATACAGAGATATGACAAGGATCCATAGATGGCCCACTCTTGTACAGAGATATGAGGAGCAAGCCCTGCAGGAACCATCTCAGCCTCTGCTACTGAATAGTTTCTTTGTGGAGGTGGACTCCCCTATTATAACTTTTTGAATTCTACCCAAGAGCCAGTTGGCTATCCAGAGTGTAACATAGGAGTTTATGCCTAATTCCATGAGTCTGTGTTCAATACCCTAGTGGGATATTGTGCAAAATGTCTTGGCTAGGTCAATTTAGGCAGAATGCACTATTTTACCATCATCCATTGCCTTGGTGACCTTCCCAAAAAAGTTTATTAGGCCTGAGAAGGCATTATCTTCCCTTGACAGAACTGAACTGGGTTGGATCCAGTGTCTGAAGGTTTCCTATGTCTTTACTTATTATTTCCATGATAAATCTTTCCTTGGCTTTGCATATGAGACTAGTCAGACTTATGGGTCATTAGTTTCAGGGATCCATAGATGGCCTACTCTTTTACAGAGAGATAACAGGGATCCATAAATTGCCCACTCTTGTACAGAGAGATGACAGGGATCCATATATGGTCCAGTCTTGTACAGAGAGATGACAGAGATCCATAGATGGCCCACCCTTGTACAGAGAGATGGCAGGGATCCATAGATGGCCCACTCTTATACAGAGATATGACAAGGATCCATAGATGGCCCACTCTTGTACAGAGAGATGACAGGGATCCATAGATGGCCCACTCTTGTACAGAAAGATGACAGGGATCCATAGATGGCCCACTCTTGTACAGAGAGATGATCATTGCTGCTTCCCATTCGTATGGCAGGAAGTCTGACTGGAGGTTATGGTTGAAAAATGACTTCATTGGTCTCAATAGGTCATGTCTCATGCTATTTAAGAGACATTTTGGGATATCATTAAAGTCCATCAATGCTGTCTTCTTGGCCTTAGAGAGTGCATTTAGGACTTGTTCTCCAGTGATAGTTGGGGAAGTCATGTTTCATGATATTTCTTTAGAGTGGCTGGGAGCAGAGGGACTAACATTGGGGCTGAATTTGTCTACCAGTAGATTTGCTATTTCTTCCGACTATATGTAGGTAGCTCCATTTACTTATAGTTCTGTACATTGCTGTGCAGTGCTTTTGAGGTTATAGACAAAGCTAAAGAAAGCCTTATGATTTTCTTTGACCTGGGAGGCTATTTGTATCTTAAACTTGGCTTTGGTAGACTTGATTTAACTCTGAGTTGTTTATTTAGATTAATGATGGAGTGTTTATCCTGTTGGGCACTGCATTTCCTAACTTTTGCCATGATTTTATTCCTTTTGTAGTACAACCTATTTATGTTAGGATTCCACCAGGGTGACTTGATTTTTGAGCATGTTCCAAGTTTATTCCTTGTAGGCACAGTTGTCTCAATGCTTCTGTTAAATCAATTGTACAGAGTTTGTCTGACAATTCTGCATAGGCAGCTGTATTCTCAGGAATTGGTGGGGCTTGAAATTTTGTTAGGTTATTGCTTACTAGGAAGTATGCCTTAGAATAGTTTGTAACTGATGCGGGGTTAGCTGGGGTCATGGGTTTTATTTTTATTTCAAAAGAAACCACTTTATGGTCTGACCTTACCAGAGAGGGGAGGGAGTAGAGTATTCTCCCACAGTTTTGAGGAGCAAGTCCAGTATATTTGTGTCCCTAATGCGAGTGTGGACTATCTTATTCAGGGTGTTTGTGTTAACAAAGTCAAGGAATTGATTTAATCTTCATTAGTTAATGTTAATGGTAGCTTGTATACGTCGAGTAAGTATGGGCCTAATCTGATCTCCAATGTATCTTTACCTTTGTATATAATACCTTCATGATTTAAAAACACTGGGCAAAGGTGTGACAGCCTCTTACAAGGGACATCAAGTGGAAAGCATTCTTGTGAGGACTTTTTTTCACCGTTTATTGTAGGAACCAAACTGCCTAGAAATGGGCCTGTTTGAAGGCAGATTAGGAAGTATAATTAGAGTTTTTAATGAATTAGGTAAAGTAGATGAATTTCTTTGTAACGTGACCTGTTATTGTACATTTATTAAGGAAACCAGTGTATACTTCTGTGTATACATGAGACTACAGATTAAGATGTGCTGTCACAATGGTTACTGTAATAGGAGATATAATACTGTGAACAGGCATAGTAATGTACAAATATGGTTAACCGCACTTCATTGGACTGGTACCCACCACAGCATAAAGAGATAAAAGCATCATGGCATAATATAATGCATAGGTGTAGTCTAATACAGCAAATACATAAAACATCATCTAAACTGCAGAATGATAAAGTAATGAGAGGCCATCAGATTCATGGGGGGGGGGGGGGGGATTTTAAAAGTAAAATAATATATGATAAAAAAACAGTAGGCCTTCTAAGTTGTTGTTATTGACCAGTGCTAAACATTTAGGCTGCTGTAACAGGGTCACTTTACAGGAAGCTATGGCTAGAAACGTATGTTTTTTCTTTATGTATGTGTTTCTGAGCATATCATATCTTTTATGCACTATTACAGCCTTGTATAACTCTAATGGATAACATTTTCTAATTAATTCCATCCAATATGATGAGATGGGAGCAGTGATACACATGTATACTTTTTCTCAGAGGTCAGTGGGGGAAGGATAAAGTCTGCCCACTGAGTGCATTTAACAGTATTCACACTGTATAGCAGGAGCACAGTAGCAGTTTACAAAATCTCATGGCAGCAGTATCAATGCTCAGAATGTTAGCCAATACTAATAGTACAACATGGCTGTGTACATTGTGCATTTAAGTGAGGGCAATGGTTTTGCAGACTCATATTAAGTAAGAGTCATCTGTCAGAAGCATGTGAAGGACAACAGAAACACCAGATAACAGCTTACTGGAATGCATTTTTATTGTTCCTCTGGGGATAAGAAAATTACCTTATTAACATGCACTTCATTAACGTGCACATCATTAATGTGCACACTATTAACGTGCACATCATTAATGTGCACACCATTAATGTGCACACCATTGTCCTCATTACAAAGTACCGTTTTGGCAAATGCTAATTCTGCATCATTAAAACTAGAATCTTTGTGTTAGATGAGCCCCTCGTTACCCCTTGATTTAGGGGGTTGCTTCCTGCACCCCCTACTAGTTGATCGTTCTTACACTGACGTTGCCCAGCTTTAGAAATGAATGCAAGCTTCATTGCATTTCTTTCCAAGTTCATGCTAATTTGGTGTGAGAATGGTAAATTAACAGGGAATGTGGGGGGGGGGTATAACCCTCCATAAGGTGGTATATGGGGGCTTGTTTCATGCACGAATGCTTCTGATGCACGTATTTGATCCTGTTGGAGTGTAGAACTTTATGCTACTGTTACAGTGATCTAATGCTGAACATAGTAGAGTTGTGTAAGTTATGTTACCTTTCCATTAACAGTAAATTTTCAAATAGATCACTGCTGCAGTACTAGCACCATACTACCCCCACCCCCTTTACCTTTCTGTCTTCCTCTGGCCAGGGTAGGTTCCCTGTCTCATTATTGCCTTTTTCTGACATGACATGGTATTTTGCTACTTGTACTGTTAGAGCATTAGGCTTCAACCTCCTTGCTATGGGCAAAAAAGCTCTGAATGTTGGTGCCCATATATGTTTTACACCAGCGTGATCTCATACTTGAGTGGCTGTACAGTGCATGAGGAAGGAACCCAAAAGCCTTAGTACATTGGCTAGATGCCCGCTATCCTTGGAAGGAGACATCCCATATAACTATATGTTACTGCAACAGTGATCTGTTCAAATATTTACCTTTATGCTTAGTTAGCTTACTGTACTATCTTATGCATGTTTACATTCTGTGCCAAAACGCTGGTCCAGCTCAGTCTCTTCAGTACTTTTCTAAGAGACAACCACAACACAGAATCATAACATTCTTGGATAGACAGGTCCAGAAAAGTACTGTTGCTGTGCCCGTAATCCATGGTGGGTTGGGGTTGGTAAACGCCTCCTCATTAACCCAATGCTTTTCAGGTTCAAGGTACCCACATACTATCATGTCACTATTTCTTTACTATAGAAGCAATAGTCTTTATTACAATTATCAATACTGGATTACCTCTCTTTTCTAAAACTGTCACAGCAACAAATTTATAAATGGACTGTATAAAACTACAGTACATTTTCTAAATCTGGGCCTGAAAACAGTTCTGTAAAAGAAGCTCATGTTTTTTTCTTTGGAGATGTATAAATCATTAGCAACAAGAATTGGTTTACCAATAATTCTAAAAACTGTAGGAAGAAGAAACATGTTGAGATGTATAATCATTAAAGTAAGAGTCTCTGTAGTTCTTGGAGCTTGTTGACTGCTTTAGTCACATGAGCCCTTACTGAAGTATGTGCATTTCTTGGTAAAAACATTAGCCTGACCCCTTTTTAGTGTTACTAAACTGAAGTACTCAAGATCAGTCAGTGGCTCAGGTGCTAGATGACCAAGCCAGGGGATGATGGGAGTGAGCAGCTGATGTGATCTCATCTGTCCAGGGAGGAGGGCAGTGGTCTGACCTGCTGCAATGCTGACACCCATTGGAGACAGGTGTATGGCATACAGCACAAGGGACTATGGCATATTTGGCTTTGACAAGTCGCGTCTATAAGGTAGCCTTTATGGGGAACACATAATCAGCCTTCAAGCCGTCTGTAAATGATGGGATTAAAGCCCTAACCAGAATAATCCCTAATGACCACCTTAATGATGGCTGCTGGGATATGCTTTTGCCACATGTGGAACAAATGAGAGGACTGATCACAAACAGCTGATAGCTAGTCAGAGGAATCACAGTTAATTGGCAAAGCTGAAGATAAAAATCATAAACAAACTTGCTTTTGGTCTAGAAATAGGACAATCTTAAATGCAAAAAATATGAAGAGTTGTGTATTTTAACAGATGTGTAAAATGTATAACTTTTTTAGTAATCATGCACTTGTGTACAGAAGAATGGAAAAGTGTTTTTGCTCCTCTTTCAAGCTGCATTACCTCATGTTGGAATGGAAGAGTGGAAGTTTGTATTTTCTAAACAGTGTGGTTCTGCTTTTTTAACCTTCTGTCAGTATTGTACCAGGAATGCTGCTCTTTCCTTATTTGTTTGGACTGCTATTTGTATTTGGGAAACCTCTAATTTGCTGAAGAGGCTGAATCAGGACTCCTATGTATTCCTGTTTATTTTGCATTACATATTTAATAAGCTCTATTCAAACCAAGAATCAGGAAAGCATTTTACAGAGACTATTCAAGAGAACAAAAAAACACAAAACCAACCAACTTTTCAGAGGCACTAAGCTAAAACTGAATGCATATGATTTTCAGCTAGTAAATATTTTTATTGACTTTGTGGTAGTTTGGTTGCAGTGTTCTATAGAAAGTTATAGAAGCTAGACTATTTAGATGCAGTTGAACTTGTTCTTTTGGCAAATACCGGTTTCAAATCTGTTCTTTGATTTTTCTGTCTAAATTGAATTGTTGGTCTTTCCTATGCTTTTATCTGACTTTGTGTTAAGTAAAGTTTCATTTGTTCAATTATAAAAGCTTGTGGCTGGTGTTCTGTCTATTAGTTTATAAGGGTAAACTTACAGCATTGGACTATTTGTTTGCATCTGGTTGTTTTGAACAGACTGTTGGCTATACACTACTACAATGAAATATGCAGTAATTAGGACACTGGTGTAAGACCTGGTCCAGCTGTTGGCAGCATGTAACCATAATGCTGACTAGGAAAAGTACATTGCCCAGAGAGTTATCAGTAGCCATCTTGATAGATGTGTGTGTGTGTGTTTGTGTGTGTGTGTGTGTGTGTGTGTGTGTGTGTGTGTGTGTGTGTGTGTGTGTGTGTGTGTGTGTGTGTGTGTATGAAATACATTTGACTAAATCTCAGTTACTGTTGATAAAATGTACTAGAAAGCACTGAGCTTCGATTATGGTTTGTGAAATCCTGAAGAGCTATACAGTGGGTGTGGCAGGTGTTAGTCAGCACTTAATGCAGTATTACCAAACAGTCTTGAAGCCAATCACCCCCTCACATATTTGGTGATCATTGGTGTGGGATGTTAAACCTATATCCTTGCACTTTGCATAACTGGTGGCAGTGGGGGATTTGATGCACAGAACTCCTGTCCCTGAAGCCTCAGTCAATTGCTTCCCCTATCTCACTTCCGCTCCTTTCATTCCATGTTTCTTACTTAGAACAACATTCTTCCAACCTCCCATTTATTTCCTTCTCAGTTTAAGGCACAGTCATCTTGATGTTCCATTTCTTCTGTTTCAGCAAGCCTGTCCTCTGGAAGTTGAAACTCTAAGATAGAACTTGTGCATGTTAAACAGCTTCCTGCAATTTGTACTGAGCTGAACTGAGATGAGCTACCAGGCACAACTCTGAGCTGAGATACAGATGACTAGAGGCATCTGAGCTTCCAAAAAGCCATAAATTGCCTGTTTTTTTTTTTTTTTTTTTTTGCTTAGAAGCCACGGTGGTATAGCGGTAGCATTGTTGCCTCACAGCAAGAGGTTCTCCTGTTCAATTTACGGCTGGAGTGCCTTCTGTGTGGAGTCTGCATGTCCTCCCCGTGGTCGAGTGGCCTCCGAAAGACATGCGTGAATGGGCGTGCCTTCGCTGAAGGTTGGGCATCAGGCTGGCAATTCAGTACCATAAAAAAATCTACTGCCAATCATTAGCAGACCATAGTTCTGCTGTGGCGACCCTAACCGGGAAAAGCCGAAAAGACAAACATACTATTTACTGCACTTTTTACTGCCTGCCTCCTACCTTTATACTCTATTTATTTACCGTGTACTAAATGTCACTGTTATAGTGGAATTGCCTGCTACACTGTGCCTGTAAAATCAAATTTTATTGCTCTTTCCACTTTTTAGCAAGCTTTTTTGTTGTTTCCACTGTTTGTTAAGAATTTACTGGTATTTTTTCACTGTTTTAAAGCTATCTGTGCTGCCTGCTTTGGGTTTCCCACCGAGCAGTACTTAATTAAATGATCTGCTAACTGTTTAAATAATTCTTTAGAGCCTCATGGCTGATTTATTGCTGTTTTAAACATTTTTTCAGTGTCTCACTGTTAATTTCATGCTGTGTTAAATATTCTGTAGTGTTTCCTGCTGAAACTAGGGACGCTAGTAGCTGTAGTATAGTCCAGATCGAGGTTTGCTGCTTCTGGTACTGTCTGTAGTGGTTTGTTTGTTCTGAGCATATTTTCTATGCCTTCTTAGATTGGAAAGAGCCTATCTGCACTTTTGTGAGAAAATTGTGTTTGATTGGTACCTAGTAAAGGAAGGCCGGTCTAGGACTTGGAATAAGCACGCATTCTCATTGGTCCTTTTGAATTTTATTTTTTTTTTAAGTTTTAGCTTCTGGTATTGAGGCTCTCCATCTGAGCAGGTTTCTGCTTGTTTCTACCAAGCTGAACTGAGATGGGCTACTAGCCACAACTCTGAGCTGAGATACCAGATGACTAGAGACTTCTGAGCTTCCAAAACAACATAGGTTGCCTCTTTTTTTTTTGCTTATTAATACTATTTACTTCACTTTTTATTGTCTGCCTCCTACTTTTATACTGTATTATTTACTGTGTACTTAATTACATTGTTATACTGCAGTTGCCTGCTACACTGTGCCTGTAAAATCAAATTTTATTGCTGTTTTTACTACTTAGCAAGGTGTTTCTGTTGTTTCTGTTTGTTAAGTATTTACTGGTATTTCTTTACAGTTTTAAAGCTATCAGTTCTACCTCCTCTGGTTCTCCCACCAAACCATACTTAATTAACTGATCTGTTAACTGTTTAAATCATTCTTTAGAACCTCCTGGCTGATTTTCTGCAGTTTAAAACATTATTTTCAGTGTTTCACTGCTATTTTTCTGCTGTCCCAATCCAGGTCTGCTGCTTCTGGAACTGTTTGCAGTGGTTTATTTGTTCTGAGCATGTTTTCCAGGCCATCTTGGATTGGAAGGGGCCTATCTGCACTTTTGTGAGATAATTGTGCTTGATTGGCACCTGACTGGTAAAGGGAGGCCGGTGTAGGGCTTGGAATAAGCAACCTCACTGGTCCTTTTGAAATTATTTTTTTTTTCAAGTTTTAGCTTCTGGTATTTAGGCCCTGCATCACAGCATGTTTCTGTTTGTTTGCACATTGCGCAGCACTGCGTACTACCATACAATTGTGGGCCAAAGCCAGACAGGTCAATACAACAGCTTTTTCCCTTAAAACTCAGTCAGAAATATCCATTTGCCAAGCTCCTCTATGATTGTTTCTGAAAAGCCACCCCTAGTGACAACAGTCTTCAACCTAGCATTATGGACAATTGGACTACCTTGTTTCTCCTGCCAACCTTGTTGACTTGGGTCTCTTGAGGCAGTGTAGCAATTGCCTCATGTACACAGACAACCCTCTAATAATAACATAGTCTAGTACAGAGTGCAAGAAATTTATTTACACCAAGAATCTAGAATCCATGCTCGTTCTTACTTAAAACAGTAATACAGAGAAGGTTGTCAACTCACCCACCACTACATATTCACATAGTACCACTACTCATACACATAGTACGTATCAAACATGTAAATTCACATATGCAGAGGTTCTCTGAAAAACTTACCAATACACCAGACACTTACGAAACACAAATCTGCTACAGCTAACACAGTCTCCACAGTGCCCATGATACATAGCAACATCAATGCCTCACCAAACAAGCTCATAAGGTGTAACACTCATAAAACAAGTTTTCTTGTCATTGGAGACTCAGTAGTGAGACACACATATGTCCAACTCACCAGGTTGGATAAGGAGAAAGTCACGGTCAGCTGCTTGTCTGGTGCCAGGATTCACCAAATCACACATGCAACTCAGGTCTCTCAGCAACAAGTACCAATATGACTCTGTCATAGATCATGTTGGTGTGAATGACCTGAGATGTACCTCACTGGACTATATAAAGAGAGACATGGTCGAGCTCTCTGAATATGTGTCCCAATTAAGTATGTCCCTAGCCTTGAGCAGCATACTACCCACCCCTAGAATGATGGAACAGTACAAACAAAAAAAACATTGATTTCAATAATTGGCTTAGTTTTTGGTGCCATTCCAAGGGGATCCAGTTCCTTTCTGCCTGGGAAGCCATAGTCGACAAACCTTGCTGCTTTGCCAGAGAAGGTTTGCACCTGGCACCCCTAGGCTTTCGACTGCTGGCAAAGGCTCTTGCCTCCCCCATTGTGCCTTTTTTAGGCAAGGTCTCAAAAGCAACATTACCACCATGAAATTAACCAATCAGAACAAAATAAGGATCATGCTGCTAAATGCTAGGAGGTTAAACCAAAAACTGCACTCCCTGTAACCACTTCTATCACTAGAAGATGTCTGAGCAGTCACAGAAACCTGGTTTAAGGCCTCAGAGTACCCTGGCCCTGCAAGGCTACAATGCCTTCCACACCTTTAGACCATAAAATGAACATGTGAAAACCAAAGTAGATGGTGTTTCAGTCTATATTAGAGATAAATTCACCTCACATCTAGTTAAACTGGTCAACTCCATGGAGTTACTCCAGGTCCAGGTTATGGTGATTAGGACCTCATTCAAGTCCTAGCCAGTTACAAATCCACCTTCATGGCTCACGACACCCACAAAGCCTACTTAACCAAACTGAAGACAATCCAAATTTTACTGAACACACTGGTTATGGGGGATTTCAGTTATCCTACCATCAACTGGTAAACCTATTCTAGCCCAAACTCACTATCATAAAAGTTCCTTGACTTTGTGAATTCAAATACCCTGAAGCAAATTGTCCATACCCCAACAAGAGGAACAAACATTCTAGATCTGGTCCTCACCAACATGTCAAACATGTGCACTGCTGCAACTGTCAGCCTCTCATTAGTTAAAACTGACTACAAATTAGTCACCTTCGAACTGACACTAACACCAGAACTCACAAAGGGTGAAATCAGACTAAAAAACTTCTCCAAGACAAACTATACCCTCCTAGGTGAAGATATAAATGCATTCCAAGCCCCACTCCAAGCTGAAAGTGGTAACTATGCCAAAACTTACACTAAATCCCTGTACAATCACTTGCATAAGGGTATAAACTCGGCTGTACCAGAGAGAATCAAAGCCAGAGCCCCAAGTAAAAACAAGCTGCCATAGTGGACATCCAGCATCAACAAACTCTAAAATAAATGCAAAACGTTGCTGTCCAAGAAAACAAAGACAAGAACCCAATAATGGAAAAGCACCCTCCTCAGCCTTAACAGGCAAATAAGACAACTCAAATCCTCCAAGACCTCCTTTGAGTTACACCTAGCAAGTATTGCCAAGGATAACCATAAAGCCTTTTACAGCTATGTATGTAACCTAAAGGGTAGGACCCAAGCATGTGCAGAACTGGTGGCCAATGGTATCATATGCACTGACCCCACAGACATAGCAAACCTGCTAGTGGATAGGTTTGGCAAAATTTCCCTTATCCCCCCCTAACTTACAACAAACCCTCCGCCAACCCCCCCCCCCCCCACGTTACTAATCTGAAGAACAGGTCCTCAAAGCCTTGTCCACAGCAAATAAAACAGCTTCAATGGGACCAGATGACATCCCAGGCTGTCTTCTAAACAGACTAAAACATGAACTAAAATCACCACTAAGTACCCTTTTCAATCACAGCCTATCCACAGGCTTTGCTCCTGAGGAGTGGAGAATAGCTACATTTATTCCCCTCCACAAAGGTGGCCTAGCAACAGACCTGGGGAATTACAGACCCATAAGTCTGACCAGCCTCATCTGTAAGGCCATGGAATGTATCCTTATGGACCTCATAAATAAAGACATAGGTGACCTCCAAACCATGGATCCTGCCCAATTTGGCTTTGTGAAGGGCATTTCCTGCCTGTTAAATTTAGTGGATTTCTTTGAAAGTGTAAGGGCAAATCTGTGCACACAGCATACCTCAACTTGGCAAAGGCTTTTGACACAATTTCATATTCAAGCATTGCTGATAAACTTAGCAAACTGAGTGTAAACCTCTTCATTGTAGGATGGGTGCCAACTGGCTCACAAACCGGACACACACTATCAAAGTGGGTGACTCCACATCAACCAACAGACCTGTTACTAGCTGGGTGCCACAGGAGTCAGTGCTGGGGCCCCTACTGCTTGATATATGCTTCTCAGAAGTTCAGATCAAAACTAAAGGGTTGAGGCTGACCAAATTTGCAGACAACCACAAACTAGGTGCAATCACTGAATCCCCAAATAATGTCAATATACTCAGGATGGTTTCACACAGATGAACGACTGGTGTATTAGTCATGATCTCAAACTGAAAGTAAAGAAATGCATCATCATTCCCTTTGGCAAAGACAATGTCCCTTCACACTATCAAATCAATAACAATACCCTAAGTACTCACAAAGTGGTAAGAGACCTGGGATCACAGGTTGACTGCAACCTTCATTTTGACCACCATGTGTCTACCATTGTAAGGAAAGCTTTCCACGTAGCTCACTTGATTAGTAAAGAGAATGCCTTGAGAACAAAAGAAGTTATAACCCCCCCCACCCTGTATTCTGCACTTATCCAGCCCATAATTGAGTACAAAGTCCAATTTGGTATGTACCGTACTAAGCACCTACAGCAATTAGACAGACCTCAGAGGTTTCTAACAAAGAAGATCAAGGGCCTCCAACATGTGCCTTACATGGACCGACTAAAATCCCTGTCACTATACTCTGTATTGTATAGACTTCTTAGGGGAGACTTATGCCTGGCCTACAGAGCAATCCAAGACCCAAACCTAATTAATTTACTGCATATAAATAAATCAAATTAGTCTAGGGCTACTCATTCCAGGGACTTAAATATGGCCTGCAACTTAAATAGGACATAGTGGAGGGACAGAAATTATCTTCTAGTGACTGCCACATCTTTGGAACAGGCTACCAATTCATGTGAAACAGAGCACCTGTATGACATTGTTCAAGAGGAACCTGGATGAGTGAATGGGGCACCGTAAATTCTTACTGGGGATAGTGCCCACAATTCTCCTGGGCATAGGCAGTCATCGCTAAATGCAATCTTGGGTATTGACTAGTACCTCTATGGTATTACATTGGGTTGAAATGGCTAGGCTTAAAATGACCTCTAGGTCAATAGCCTAGTAATCTCCTATGATCCTTTTATCCTATTCATTCACTATCCTGATTTCTCAATGCTTACCTGACTCCCAGAGCCAGCAGATAAACTGCCCCATCCTATTCTCCCTGAGTCTTCTGCTTTCAGTATATACAGTACTTGCAGCAATGTTACTGTGTCTGTCCAAACCTTCCCAGGCATATTACCTTTTGATTTCTTTGGTCTGGTTTTCTCTGCATGTCACTTTAATCACATATTTCACTGTCTGAGGGTAGCTATTACCCAGACAGCTGTAAGACTGCTTTATGCTCTCACTGGTATCCCAGCAATGAAAAGCTGCTTCTATTTTATGGCCTAGCCTCACCCCTGGTGATAACATAACCACTTGCACTATCACAAAAACTATCTACACCCCCTTGTCCACATGTGCACTCCCCCCACATGTGCAAGCTTGGGCTTCATGCTCACATCTTCTAAACAATGACTCCCTGCATCATGACAGGCCTCTGCTCTTCCAAATGAGGTACCATCATCACAGTAGTAATAAGAACTGGGTAGAAACCACTGTCCCTCCCACTCCACCGTGGGCATCCTCTCTGCTTTTAGCATCAAAAGCCCAAGCCTCTAGTTGAACTCATGTTGCCTGGGCTGCAGCCTTCTATTCCATTTGATTGTGTTTGCTTAATAATAAG
Organism: Protopterus annectens; assembly: GCF_019279795.1. NCBI lineage: Eukaryota > Metazoa > Chordata > Ceratodontiformes > Protopteridae > Protopterus > Protopterus annectens. The sequence continues at coordinate 1,007,422,130 of NC_056734.1, read as the reverse complement.
TCTTATCCTCCTCTTGAAATGCGAACTAAAGTGGTGCAATAACTACCAGTGATGCCAAAGTGAGGTATGTACATTCATATATGGTTGGGGAATAGAAATATGCAAGTACCTGAAGTTACTTTACAAAGTCCAGCTTTAAGAAAAAGGCATGCAAGAACAAGAAAACAAAATCTGAAGACCTAGGATGATTGTTGAGAGGTAAGGAGATGTAGTTTTTCTTTTTTTTCCCATAGACTTGGCATGCTTCATTAAGTAGTGATATAAATTGGTTATGAATTCAATTTATTTTATGTGTTATTTTACTTTCTCACAGCTAGTCATGACAAACACATCTAGAAACCCGAACTATGCCCAGCACTAAGTAATGTATTACTACTGTATTTCCAAATCAGATCTCTCTACTCCACAAACTATTCTTCAGGTTACCTCCTCCATTAACCTTTCTGGGAACTCCTTGTACTCCTCATATGTTGCCAGATCATGGAATAATCTACCTACACAGCTAAAACTAAGCAATTCTACAGGCATGACAGACAGTCAAATGTCAACTTTAATACCTTCTTCACCGAAACCATACAATCCTTAGCTAACCAACTACCTGCTCCCTCTATCACTCCAAAAAAGACCACATGCAACTCTCTACTGTCCTTTAACCTCCAACCCATATCCACCTCCTTTATTCGATCCCTATTGAAAAAGCTAAAGCCAACTACCCTTTCAGCTGATCTTCTCCCAGCTGAATATCTGCAAATAGCTGCGGATGTCATAGCCTATCCTATCTCGATCTTAATTAACAGAACTATTACTGAGGCCACAATCCCAGCAATATGGAAAATATCCTGCGTCATACCTCTCCATAAAGGAGGCGCATCCACTGAACTCTCAAACTATAGACCAATTGCCATACTATCACCACTTGCCAAAATCATGGAAAAGTGTGTGCATAACCAACTAATGTCCTATCTCATCCAGAACAAACTATTAACTGACTCCCAACATGGATTTAGACCCCATCATAGCACGACCACTGCCCTCCTCTCTTTTACCGAAAAAATAAACCTTAACCGAAATAACAAACATATATCCTCGGCCCTCTTCCTGGACATGTCAAAAGCCTTCGACATGGTAAACCACCAATTACTCCTCCAAACTTTGAAAACCCTTCATCTAGACACACTAGCCCAAAACTGGTTTCATGCCTATCTCTCAGGCAGACAACAGGCAGTTATGTGGCAAAACAAGCTCTCTTGCCTGCTACCCAACAACATCGGTGTTCCTCAGGGGTCCATATTAGGACCTCTTCTCTTCTCAATATTCATAAATGACCTCCATTCAGTTATCCCCGAAGCCACCTGCATCCAATATGCAGATGACTCAACTCTCATTTGTTCCAATCCCATCCTAGATAACTTTCTAACAACTACCCAACACATCTTTACCATAGTTGAAAATTGGCTCACTGACCATCAACTCATCCTTAACCCAAAGAAAACCAAATTACTTCTCTTCTACCCAACTAACAAAATGCCTATCACACAATTCACTATCCAATCCAATAATGGAACCATTATCTCACCTGACGCCAATGCTAAACTACTAGGGGTAAACATTGACATAAACTTCGTTTTGATGTCCACATCAGCCAAACTATTAAAACAGTTAACAAAAAACTCGGGTCATTATATACGATAAAAACCTACCTAACTCCAGCTGCTAGAATAGCCACTGCCCGCTCACACCTCCTATCTACCCTACTATATGCCTCCCCTGTCCTCACAAACCTCAACAAATCCAACCTAAACAGACTCTCATCCTGTTACAACCACATTGCTAGATTCATTACTGGCTTACCCTATAGAACACACCATTGTATTAACCTGAAAAACTTGACTGGGTAGAACTTCCAAAACTACTCCAGGAGTACCAACTCATAGAAGCCTTTAAAATATTGAAACGTCCTGAGAAAACCCCTGCTCTAAAAAACTTACTGACCCGTTACACCAATCTAACTTCACTTCGCTCATCAAACAAACTCTTAGTACAAACAACCAAGTCCTACAACCAAGGTGGTGACACACTCTATGCAAATATCATTGGCAAGGTTTGGAACTCCCTTCCAAATAACCTCATGATGTTACCATCACTAGCTCAGTTCAAAAAAGAACTAAAAATCCACCATAAATCTCACTGGCTTTGTCCTTGCACAAACCCAGACTAACTCCTTAAATAACTCTACTCTCACCAAACACAACAGTCCTATGAGCAATCTAACCTTTGAGGTCAATCTAGAATAACAAATATTAGCTAAAGACTAGGCCATTTCTTGTATTACTCTACTAGTTACTAAATCATCTCTAATACATTGAACTGTAACCAATTGTATCTGCTATTGTAAAACTTTTTTCTCATTGTATATTATGTAAATTGTCAATATGTCTCTGTAACTATCTGTCATTGTTAACCCTTTCGGAGCTTTTCTCCCCGGGACTCCGCTGAAAATGGACATATATCCAGTCGGACTATCCCGGTCAACAAATGTAAAATAAATAAATAAATAAAATAAATAAATTCTAACAGTTCCAATACCACCACAGACAGTTCCTCCTGGACTCCTGGCTCTGTTACTCTTCACTCCTGGCTAATCTGTTCCTATACCCCTACACTTTAATCTTTTCTATATACTACTGAACTGATCCCTTTGATGCTCCCCTGCTAAAGCAATGCAATTTCTCCTTCTGTAGGCTACTACCTTCTACTAAATGCTATGCGCTTGACACTCTCCTATTACTAATAATAAAGGTTAGTCTCTTTAACATGCTGTCTCCTACACTTTGCCCCACCCACCCTCACTACCTCCCGATAGCTTCTCTTGCTTTTTGCTTCCAGATATATGCTATAACTTTTCCATTGTTGTGCATATCTCTATCTAAAGCCCACCTTTCCTGAGCTATACTTCAGTTTACTTTAGTACCTTTTTTCGGCAGCTTTAACTCTTCTCCCATGACATATATTTCTGTCTTTTACCTAATACACACCTAACACTGATTCTCTGTTCCCAGTACATATTCTATATTTGCTACCAAATCTTATTGTTCATATGTTACCTTATTATTGCAACAGATATCTTTACTGTGTTTCTGTCAATATTTACACCTACAGTAAACAGTTTTTACTCAACGTTAACTGTATATTGTATACCTGATAGTATGCTTGTAAAATTTTCTTTGCATACATTCATACATATAAATATTTCAAGCACGGGCATTAATGCCCTTCTAGCCTGCCAATATATCAAAACAGTTTTTCCATAATAAGTGTCCAGGCTGTTCTTAAAAATATCTAAACTATTGCCTGCTTTGATATATTTTGGTAGTTTGTTCCATACATCAGCTGCTCTCTCTCAGAGAACCAATTTGTACACTTCTTGTTCCTATAGAATCTTCTGCATAGGTTGTCTAAAGATTCTCTACTACTTTTTGATAACACCAAACATTCCCAGAGGTAGCTGTCACTAAATGCCCTATACACCTGAATAAGATTTATTCTTAAATATCTATATGAGACACTGCACAAATTCAGATATTTCACTCTTTCATAATAACTTAAATTTTCACATCCATGGATGCCATTGGAATATTTCCGCTGTACTCTTTCCAGTTTACTCATGCTTGTTCTATTATAGGGTTTACTTATTGTTATTCCATACTCAAGTTTGGGTCTAATTTAACAAACAATGACGTCATCATTTCTGATTTCCTAGACTTTATAAATCTTTTTATACAACCTATAGTTCTAAAACTATCATTAACCAATTGGGTGATATGATGAGAACAACTCAAAGCTGGATCTACCCATTTACCCAGGTCCTTAAATAAGTCTGCAGTTTTGATCACTGTGTGCTGTATTAAAATTTTCACCTTCAATTTATGTCTCCCAAATCTCATACGAGTAGTTTTTGATGTATTTATCAGCATATTATTCTCCTGTGCCCAAATAGTCAATTTAGTCAAGTTATTTTGCAGACATGCACTATCTGTAACAAAGTAATTGTTTAATCATTTTCAAGTCATATGTATGCAGACTGTAGAACACCTCAGATAAAAAACAGTAGGTCTGAAAGATACAATCTAAATGATAGTTCTGAAAGATACAATCTAAACAAGTATAGGCTTTGGACAGAGCCCTGTGGGACACCCTGACTGTAACCAAGAATTTCACCTGTCTAACTGCTATATGATACTTGCCATGTCCTATTTGTAAGCCAAGCAGCTATCCATCTTATCAAGTATACATCAATACCTTGTTGTTTTAATTTATTGATCAGTTTTTTGTGTATGACCCTGTCAAATACTGAAGTGAAATCTATATAAATTATATAACAGCACAATTTTCCATTCATACTTGTTATTATATTGTTTTAGAACATCATGTTACAGGTGGTAATAGATCTGTTTTCAACATATACATGCTGATATATGGTTTCAAGTCCCAACTTTCCAGTTCTGACAATACCTTATCCAATATTAACTTCTCCATTATTTTTCCACAACATGAAAGTAGACTTAAGGGTCTGTATGACTCTGGGTTTGTCCTACTCCTCTTTCCCTTAAAGATAAGTTGAATAAGTGCATGTCTAGATTCTTGAGGAGTCTCTCCATATTTATACGACCTAGTAAATAATAGATATAATGGTACTGTAAGTTCTTTCTGACGTGTTCTTGTGTCATTATTACTAATTATATCTCCTCCCTGTGCTTTGTTTGGATACAGTTGCATAGTTCTTTTTCAATATACTCTAATGTGATTTCAGTATCTGAGGTTACATTGATGTCACTAGGAAATTTTATCCCCCCCCCCTTTGTGGACCCAAACTGTATTGTAAAAGATTTTGTAAATATATCTATAATCTGTTGTGTCTGAGAATAAATTTTAGACTCTATACACAGTTTATCAGTTTGTATGTCTTTACTCCTTCCACATCTTGTGTAGCTATATACATTTTCTTCAAGAGCATTTTATGACATTATATTTGAGACTGTTTTTTCAATGGAAATTTTTGTTGGAGAATATAAAAAAATAAAGACTGTAACCCATGGAATCTTTATGTGATAACAGCATTTAAAAGAGGGAAAGAAAAAAATATTCATGTACAATTTTGAACAGAGGTAGAAAGAGAGATTTCGAAAGGACATTTGAAAGCTTTATGTAAAGAAGTACTAGACATTGCAAAAGTTTATTACAAAATGGGTTTATGGACTGGTAGCTGGGATTGTAATATTGTGCTAAAACAGAAAGAGAAATTATACATTTACCAAGCATGATAAATGTGGAGGGGAATATGGGTGTCATAAAATACTGGGGACAACCCAAAACATGTTTCTTTCGTGAAAAGAAGGACATTTGGTAAGTAACTGTGACAAAAGAAAATGTTATATTTGTGGAGAAATGGGACATGGCACAAAAAATGTGAACTGAAATGTAATAAATGTAACAAAATTGGACAATTATGGATGGATTGTACAAATTAAAATAACAGTAAGGAAAAAGAAAAAGAAACAAAAGAAACTGAGCAAACAGAAGACATTTTAGAAGTAGAAATAGAATAAAAATTAGATGAGAAAGAATAATAAAGAGGGCAAGACGGTTCTGAAATAAGTGGTGAAGAAGACATAATCTGGGAGGTAGAAAAAGGAAAAAAAAATTCTATGGGTAAAAGGGTAAAAGACAGAAAAAATTTTTTAAAGGGATAAGTACAAAAGAAAAACGAAAGGAAATGGATGAAAAAGAATACATACATATATATATATAGGTTTACCTGAAAACACCAAATGCTGACAACACCGACAATGAGATAACCGACACCGGAAGATCGACAACTGAGATGACTGACGATTGAAAATCCAGATGCTGAGAACACCGACATGTTAAGGTAAATGTGTAATAGTGACGGATGTTAGGGTCAGGGTGCAGGTAAGGTAAGTGTGCGATAGTGACAGACTTTAAGGTTAGGGGAGGGTTAAATGAGTTAGGGTTAGGGTGCGGGTAAGGTAAGTGTGCGATAGTGACGGACCTTAGGGTTAGGGTTTGGGTTAAGTTTAGTGCATAGATAGCTGTGTATGTAAGGTTTAGTGTAGGTTTGTAAGGTTTTCGGTGTGCTTGTGTTGTGTGTGTGTTTTACGGAAAAGGTATTTGTTTTGTTTTGTTGATTGTCGGAATTGTGGTTTGTCGGGCATGTGAAGTTTCGTGTTTTTGAACTTTCGGTTTTGTGCTGTCGGTTATCTCGTTGTCAGTGTTTTTGCGTGTCGGTGTTTTCAGGTAGACCTATATATATATATATATATATATATATATATATATATATATATATATGAGTCTACTTTGTTTAGTTGAATCTCATTTCACTGAATTTCATTTCACCCTAACCACATCGCTGAAAACACAAATAACTGAAAACTTATTTCACTGAATCTCATTTCACTGAGCTGAACTTAGCATATATGGCACTGTGTCGAGTACTGTAAGGCAATTAAAAGGTATATTCCTTTTACCCACTGTAGTGCGATCCTGGAGTTTGTATATATAGTTAGGGGAGGTATAGGGGGGCACATCCCCCACATTGGGGGGTGTGGGGGATGTAGCCCCCCCACTTATTTTGAGAACATATTGTCTTCCGGAGAGAGTTAGTCATTGGTGTTGTAACTATGCATGTCTATTGTTTAAAATGTATAAACCCAAACTAAGTTACTAAATACAAGTATAATAAATTTTGGGGTATGGTAAAAAAGAGTAAAAGAGAAACAGAGTGTATAAATGAAGAAATAAAATGTTTCCAAGAAAAATATTTTTGTGGAAAAGTAAAACTGATGTTAAAGAAAAAGACAGAAAAGTATGGTATAAGACTATAATGATAAAACATTACCGTGGAAAACCAAGGGAAAAATCTAACCGATAAAAAAATTAAAGCTATAAAAATAAGAAGCAAATGGTGTAATCAGAAAACATAATGTCAAGACTTTTTGTGGAGACATAAATTGCCAGTTAAAGGAAATATGCCATATAAAAACAAAAGTGATAGAATATGTTTACATTGTCAAGAAGAAGAAACTATGAAACATGTATTTTTAAAAGAGCAAAAATTATGGGGAAACTATGTAAAGAAGATTGTTTTGAATATATAAAATAAGCAGATAAAATAAACATAGATATGATTAAATATGCATATTATAAGAATAGAAGTAAAGAATATGTTAAAAGAATAATTAAAAAAGTTATATTATAGGGGTTATATGTGGAATTAAAGAATAAATGAAATTATGTTTAAAGATAAATTAATTTTAGCAACAATATTAACTAAAATAAGGTGGTGGTCATAGAAAAATGAGTGGAGTCTAAGAGGGATGAAAATTTAGCATGATTATAAAGCAAATTCTGAATATGTTTAAAGAGATTTGTATATGTATATATTTGTATGTATGTATATATTTTGTAAATAAAAGTATATAAATAGAGGACCCCTACTCATGAGATCAATACTCATAGAAGTGCTAGCTGTGAGTACGTGTACACATCCTGTTCCTAAGATAGTGGTGGCTGGGAGGATGATGTGCAAGATGGAAAATTCAGTGAAAGGAGTAAAGGTGAATGCCAGCTCAATGAAGGATGATATAGATGGTGTGGTAGATTCAGAGATGCTTTTTCAGCAGTAACGTTTTGATGAAATCTACAAGTCAAGCAGAGAGGAATGTATAATTACAATCCTCCAATCAGGAGGGTTGTGAAATGATTTACTACAAGATTTGATAAATCAAAGTGAGCCAGAGAATGAAGTGTCATGGGGGGACAACAAGGAAAAAAAGTTGGACGGAGCCAATCTACAAATAAAGAAAACATATGCAAAAATGGTGGCCACTGCACAAGGTGGACCAAAGGAAAAGAAAAAAGGAGACATCTCAAAAAGAAAGTTTGTGGTAAAAATATAAAGCAAAATGAGCCAGAAATTGAACAGGTATGAAGCATGGGACAATGTAATTTTACCCTTGTGAGTGAAAACACAAGAGGTAATGGCTTTTATGTTGATTAACAAAGAGACATTCTGTGACATTTGAAATTGTATGAGGTATGCAATAGTTTTTATATGAGTATGAAAAAAGATAAAACAATAATCCATGGAATGAATATGAAATGAAAACATCTTTTCAAAAGAAGCAAAAGAAAATAATTGTCTAATTTTGAACAGAGGTGGAAAGAGGGACATTTAAAGAACATTTAAAATTATTTGCCAAGAAGTAATAGACAGTCAACAGTTTATGATAATAGGGGTTATGGACTGGAGGATGGGATTATAATATCATTTTGAAAATGGAAATGGAAAATCATACACATCCCAATTGTTATAAATGTTGAAGGCAACAAAGGCACTGTAAAATATTGGGGCAACTAAAAACATGCTTTTTGGGAAAGAAAGACATTTAGTTATTACAGTTATTATTATATGTGACAAAAACATTACATATGTGGTAAAACATGGCATGAATCAAAGAAATATGAACTTGAATGATATAAATGTAAAAAAATGGATATATATCAATGGATTGTCAAGAAATGAGTGGGCAGTTGTTACTAATGGATTGTAAAGAAATGAGTGGGCAGTCATTACTAAATACAATCCTAGGCATTGACTAGAGTATCTATGGTATTACATTAGGATGAAACAGCTAGGTTTGAAATGACCTTGGGGTCAATAGCCTAGAAACCTCCTATGATTCTATGAAAAAGAGAATGAACCAAGAAATGTACATCAGAGTAATGATAAAAAGCAAAGTGGAAAGAAGAGGTGCTAGAAATAGATAAAAATTTAGAAGGAAAAAACAGAGTTAGTAAAAAATGATGGAGAGGAATTAGAAATAGAATCAGAAGCTAGTGATGAAGCAGCTATAAATTGGAAAGTAGTAAGAGGAAAAAATACATTGTTAAAAAAATAAATGTATTAATATAAGGAAAATAAAAAAGGAAATGGGTAATATATATATATTTTAAAAAGTAGTACAAGAGGAAGATTATATCCTTTAAGAAACAGAGAAAGGGAAAATTTAAGTATTATTTCAGTTAATGTAAACAGTATGAAGACCTTAACAAGAAGGATAGGGATTTTAGAATGATGTAACAAATGTGATGTTGATATTATTATTTTAGAAGATTAAGATTTTTGACATATGCAGTAAGATTACAGACACAAAGAATGGGATGCAGAAATAATATAGAACATGGGGAATGAACAATGTTCAGGAACAGCAATATTATGTAGAAGAGTAGCAAAGATTGTAGATGTTACATTAGTAAAATGGGAAGATTAACAATTGTAGATTTACAATGGCAAGAAAAGATTTATAGAATTATAACTATTTATGCTTATGTGATGTGTAAACAATGGGAGAATTTATTTCAGAAGATCTTAGATTATGTCGTTGTAAATATGTGTCTTATAATTACAAGAGAAAGAGGAAAAGACTAAAAAATATGCAACTAAAGAAATGTGGAAATGTATGGAATAGAAAACAATGGACATATAGAAGGGTGCTTTAAAATCTGAAACTGATGATTTTATAGTATCAGAAGGAAGATGAATAATGGAAGAAGCAACTATAACAGGTTTTTCAGATCATTTGGCAAGATGGATAAAAATGTATCGTGATAAAGAACACATAAAGATGAGAAAAGGTATAAAAATAATAACTAAAAAGGAATGGAATGTAAAAGGTAAGAAAGTAATCATTCAGCTATGGAAGGATCACATTAGTATGAAAGTATTTTATAATAGTTGGCCTGAATGGTGGATTATTTTTAAAATACAATATAAGGATAGTTTTTTTACATTGGCAGAGTAAAGTAAGAAAGAAAAAGGCAGGAATATGTCAAAATGTATAGAGATGTGTTAGAAAATGTAGACAATAACAATAGAGAATATTATGAAAGATAACAAATATAAGAGAAATCAAGATAAAATTAAAGAATTATTATAGAAAAAAAGATGTCTTTTACAAGAAAGCAAGGAATAAGCACCACCATATTTAAGTGAGATAGTGAAGGAAGATAGTAGTGCAATGACAGAAATGAAAAATAAAGAAGGCCATTTAAAGAATAATCAACAACAGATTATGTAAATTGTAAGATGTAGAAAAATGTTTAGTAAGAAAAAGAAAGTACAAGAATATGGGAAGTAAAAACATTCTCAGAACAAATTAACAGAGAACTTGAAAATGGATTGTATTATATGAATTAGCAAAAGTGTCCAAACAGTTATCTGTAGAAATGACAGCTGGTCTGGATTGAACTGGATTTGAAATGTATAAAAATTTAGAAGAATGGTAGAAAATCTATTTATCATGTGTATTAAATGAATGGTTAAGTGAAGATCTAAATTATAATGAATTATGCAATGGGATATTAAAATTTATATGGAAAAAGAAGAAAAGAAGATATAAAAGATTGGAGGCCAATAGTGCTAAATAATACAAACTATAAGATATTTATGAAAATAATACAGAAAAGATTTGGGAATAAAATACAATACATAATGGAGAAAAGTGTATATGAAAGGAAAAGGATGTCAGGAGCTATTTATAATAGTGAGATAAACAGTGTGATATTGTAAAAAGGAAAGAAGATATAAAACTCATGGTATGCGATATCAATAAGGCATTTGATTTGATACAACATGATATGCTATGTCATATAATATGTACAATATTAGTAATAAAATTAAACAAGTGTTTATAACAGCATATAACAATAATAAAGTAAGAGTCATAGTGAATTATTGGTTAAGTAGAGAATTAGACATGAGTAACAGTATAAGACAAGGATGTCCTATCAGTAGTATTTTATTTACTTTAGTTAAAAATATAACTCCAGTTATGATCTTATACGCAGATACTATTACTATAACTACTAAAACACAGAATGGATGAGAGAAGTAATAACTTGGTTGATTGTTTAAAGAAAAGAAAGTGAAAATATTAAAGGGAAAGAGTATGGATGAAAATGAGAATGGGAAAGGGAAAGATTAAGATGGAATTGGTAAAAGGAGAAAGAAGAAGCTGGTTTTAGAAAATTGGAGATTTTTTATCCATGGGAAGGATTGTGGTATAGTGTAAAGAATGCAATAAAAGCAAGGCAGATGAGATTTGAAGTTTTTTTAATGGGGGCCTTGACGGAGAATTCAGATACATAACTTACTGGATAAAGGAAATATGAAATATAAAGTAATGAAAGAGTGTTTAATATATGTGATAGTTAAGAAATGTCATTACATTTTAGACTGTGAAAAATAAGATATTTTGGTCTATGTTTAAACAGTTATTAATATGGTAGTGTCTGGCAAATATAAAGGAGATAAAACGGTGAAGATAAATGGGATACAGATTTCTTAATAGCACTGTGATGTATTTGGAAATGCTGGAAAAAACTGATAAAAAGGTGATGGAAGAAAGAGGAGGCAATACTGTTTCCTCTTTCCAAAATTTTAGAAAAATTTATCCACAAACGATTTCATTATGTACTTAAAACTCAGTTTCTTTTCCCCACTCAGCATGGATTCAGACTTGCACATAGTACTACCATTGCCCTTTTATCTTTCATGGACACTGTGAATGAAGCTAGAGACACAAGCAAAATGTTTTCATCATTATTTTTGGGTTTATCAAAAGATTTTGATACTATCTCACACTCCAATCTCTTATGACAATTATCCTCTATTTGCCCTACTAACCTTACCTTACAATGGTTCGGTAGTTACCTAGCCAACAGATATCAGTTAGTCAAAAGGAAGTCTAATCTCTCTCTGTCTCTCTCTCTCTCTCTCTCTCTCTCTCTCTCTCTCTCTATCTATCTATCTATCTATCTATCTATCTATCTATCTATCTATCTACCAGTTATTACCTAGAGTAACCCAGGGCTCATTACTGGGTCCACTCCTTTTCAACATCTTTATTAACAATCTGCATACTTCCTCTAAACAAGCAACCCTTATACAATATACAGATGATTCTAATTTAATCTGCTCCTCCAACAACCTTACCCAGCTACAAATAGTAAAGCAAGATGCTTTCAGTTACATTTAGGTCTGGCTTACCAAAAATCAACTCTTTATTAATCCTAAGAATACAATGCTGGTACTATTCTTTCCTAAACAGCATTTCATTGATAAATCCAACTTTGTAATTTCTTCACTTAACTATGTTATAATTGAAATTGAAGTTGTTCCACATTCCAAACTACTTGGTGTAGCAATAGACAATAATTTTAAGTTTGATTTGCATATTAATAACAGTATAAAAAGACCTAGCAAAAACTTAGCATGTTATATAGGGCTAGAAAATTCCTAACCAACACCAACAAAGTAATTGTTGCTACTGTGTATCTCTTACCTTCCATTCTCTATGGCTGTCCTACTGTGTATCTCTTACCTTCCATTCTCTATGGCTGTCCTACTGTGTATCTCTTACCTTCCATTCTCTATGGCTGTCCTACTGTGTATCTCTTACCTTCCATTCTCTATGGCTGTCCTACTGTGTATCTCTTACCTTCCATTCTCTATGGCTGTCCTACTGGGTATCTCTTACCTTCCATTCTCTATGGCTGTCCTACTGTGTATCTCTTACCTTCCATTCTCTATGGCTGTCCTACTGTGTATCTCTTACCTTCCATTCTCTATGGCTGTCCTACTGTGTATCTCTTAACTTCCATTCTCTATGGCTGTCCTATTCTAACAAAATCTTTAGTAATCCCTAAAATCAAAGCTGGATCAGTGTTACAGTAAAGTAGCTAAATTTGAATCAGGCTAGCATCATAAATCACATCACTGCTCTTCACTAAAAACTCTAAATATGTTTGACCTTTCCTGCCATCTTACTTTCACTCATTTGTTATTAACACACAAAATAATCTACAGTCCCTCTATTTCTCCAGCCATTCTTCCCTCTTAAACACTATCTTCCTCATGTGAACTGTGTTCTTCTTTTATCTATTTACAGACATCAAAGGTCAAGTGGCCTTAGTCTGTGTTCTAACTGTGTCGCCATTACCTGGAGTAATATTCTGATATCCATCAGACTGATGCCTCACTATAATACCTTCAAGTCTCACATAAAAAGGAGATCTCTCCAACGCTCGCATCTGCTCATGTTCTAAATTAGCCAAATATTTGTCTCCATCACTTCTTTCTGTCTCTAGTTCACTACTGACCCACTACTGTTCAGCCTCTTGCTTCCTAAGTCCTACCTACTCTTTCTATAATCCCTTCACTATACAACTTGCTGCAACAATGTATATCATCCAACATAAGCCTACTCTAATATATCTAAATCTAGGTGTACCACCAGTCTTTTACATTCAAATCACAACAGAATCTTTGTGGTTGTAAGAAATTGTAGTATTTTACTGCACTTTTTCTATAGCTTTTCTCCACAGGCCTCCACTTAAAAAGGATAATCTCTACCCATTTGGACTTTCCTGGTTACCAAATGTCAAATAAATAAATAAATAAAAAGATGGGTCCGGTAGAAAGAGTTTGGAGGAGGATGTGGTAGAAGAGGTGCTTTGGTTGAAAAATTAAAATGAAAACATTTAAAGAAGAAAATGCAAAAACAATGGAATAAGCATATTATGGGAAGAGTGTGCAATTATCTTTCCCTTTTTATATGTAATGTATAGACAGCTATGATAGATATAGATATAGAGGTTGTTTTATATATATATATATATATATATATATATATATATATATATATATATATATATATATACACATGCATAGGTAATGAGTGAGGAACGTGCACCCCATGCTCTCTTTGATTTGTGCTCTGGGATCTTTTACAAACATATGAATAACCAGCAACTCGGGCAAATTGCACCTCAATTTAGCATCCCATTTGAAGTCCAACCCACTCAGTGTGTATCACCCCACTTATGTTGCACTTCAGTGTTAGTACTGGAAATTGAATCAAAGCACTTGGTGTTGGTAATAGAAGTATGTATTTTGATCTTTCAGATTCAAGTCACTTGTGCTACCTATTACACCACTGACATGAGAATGTGTATGACAAAAGGCAGTACATAGGTGCAGAGGGTCAGCTCTTATCTGTGACACAGGTGACCCCAGTTCTGCTCCCAGTTTAAGTGCTGGCCATTAGGTTTACTGGAAAGAAGGGCGATCATGTAGCTTACAGATTGTTCTCTGCCACTAGGAGGGGACAGCTGAAGAAACGTTTAACAGCCAATGCTCCCTCATGATGACCAAAGCTGCCCTCGACGGGGAGCAGATGTGGAGGGGACCAAAGCTGCCACCAATGGTTAGTAGATCTTGAGAGAAGCCTATCTGCATCTGGCTGGTATGCATGGATGTGATTGTTGTACATCATATCACCATAGGCTGAGCATCAGTGCACAGTGGAAATCCTAGATAAGGCAGAACTTCGTGCATCTGGTTTTCATGACAGTATGTGCCATACATATTGCCACAGTCTGAGCATATCAGTTGACTGGGAATCCTAGGTAAGGCAAAATTAAAACTAGGTTCACTACCCATGCATTTAAGTGTCTGCAGCAATGTCCCTCAACAGTCTCCCCTCCACTGTGGTTTAGTATTTTTTTATTCCTCCCCATTATAATAGAAATGGGAAATAAATAGACAAATACTATGGATTGAAATGGGTAGAAATTTCAGGAGGAGTATTTCAGTAGGTGGGGGAAGAGAACTAAAGAACTAGAAAAAAAGAAAACAATGCATGACATACCAAATCCACATTAAAGTAAATATTTTCCTTTCTGACTTGCTAAATATTAATTGCTGAAATGAAAGCTAAGGCAGTGGGTAGCCTGGATAGGCAAACTCCTTACCTGGCCTATGACTTATGGGATTCCTTTCACTCCAACTCCTTCCATCATTCTAGCAACCTCTTCCATAAACAGTGGCTGTTTATAGTATGACCTTTATTTTGTAATTTAGCAAAGAGGCCTCTTTGTCAACACTATCTGATATATATCAAGGTCACCTCTCTTAACCCATTTTCTCAGTTTAATACAGCCACAACCTAATTCTTTTTTAAGACGCTCATTTAGATAACAACCCTAGTTATGCACTCTTTACCTCTGTAGCAACTCTGGTAGATCGCTCCCTTAAAGCATCACAGAGAAGCTGAAGGTTCTGGATTAGTCACCTGCTATACAACACCAGGATAATTTGCCTTACGGCACTTACCGTCTGTGTTTTCATTTACTGTTGTCTGCTTCACAAAGGCCACATCACCAGCAGATTCTACCAGACACCTTGTAAAAGAAAGAAATATTGTTCAGTATCACATGCAATGAATTTCACAATACTTTACGCACCTCCTACTGTTAGCAAGCATGTTAATAGTCTGACTTTTTGCGCAAGATGTTAACAGTAAAATTGTCGCTAACAAAGATTTGTATCACCATCTGTGTCACAGTAGCATAAAAACACAAATACCTTTCTATATTGTGGTTAAATGAGAAATTCTCATTTAAGCAAGTTCAGCTTTCAAATGTAATAACTCTAAATGTACTGCACTCTGCAAGTGAAACTGTCTTTATAGTTTTTATGTGCAGTTGACTGTGATGCTTGCCTCTTCAGTGGTGTTACCTTCCTGTCAAGTATCTGCTGTTGGCTGATACACTCCCATTCATGGGCATCTACCACAGTTTGCCAAACGTGCCATTGAATTCATCTGAGCATACTTACCCAGCATTGATGATTTCCATCTGTCCACCCCAGGAGAAGGCTCACTCCACATAGAACCATGTCTATTCATAAATTCATAGCTATTCCAAGTCTTATCACCATTCACACTTACTTATTGGATAAAGTGTAAAGGAGATGGAAGGGTGGAGTGGTCCTTTAACTTACCCATAGCCATGTACTACATTTGTAACACTTAATCACCATTCACACTTACTTACTGAATAAAGTGTAAAGGAGATGAGAGGGTAGAGAGGTCCTATAACTTACCCATAGCGGTGTAATACATTTGTAACATTTAATCACCATTCACACTTACTTATTGGATTGGATAAAGTGTAAAGGAGATGGGAGGGTGGAGTGGTCCTTTAACTTACCCATAGTGGTATAATACATTTATAACACTTAAATGTGTGTTGATTCCACTTAACTAACTTTATATCTCTTCTGTAACCATGATACATGTATCTAGCTAATTTGAGACTGAAGTCTTAGCTAACCACTAGCAATTTATTGATCAGTAAATAAGCACAGACTGTGATGAAATTACCTGGATTTAGGTGTCTGAACAAAAAAAGATAAATTTACTACTGAAATTAATATTTATTGGAATAAACAGTTATCTCTCTTTCTCTCTCGGAAACAGATGTCTCTATGTCTTCAGTCATACAGTTGGTCAAGCTTATCAGTTAATAAAAATATTAAACAAATAACTCTACAGTCCTTTGCTAATATGGTATTACACAGTTTTCTGCATAATTTGTCCTACATTCAACAAATAACTGCACTGACAAGTAACTCTTTAGATTTTCATTTGGATATATAATCACCCCAAATACAGATTCCATTCTTGCCTCAAATATAAACACACACTTTAATCCCGTGGGCTCTTACAACCATCTGCAGGATACTGTCTCCTCCAGGATTATTGTCGTCTTGCGTCTGTTTTCAACTCATTCTTCACATCAATATTTCTTAACAATTCACCTTCATTTCCTGCACTGACACCTTACATTACTTTCTGATTGTTACCAGTTTTATGCTTGCACACTGGGGGAAGCTTTACAAGGGAATCATGCATCCGGAATCTCGCAGATCCTGAACCTCCCCTTCAGTGGGCCACAATAGGCCCAGAGTATCTTGACACTTTAAAAGTAGCACCAAACAATTGTTTAAGTTATGCTTAGCCACCTATGCCCCTGAGGTATGGAAAACAACTCTTATAGTTCCCTGTTGTAGGCCCTGGTAACTGCATACCCTACTGCCTAACTAATCTAATCTGCAGTGTCCTAGAATGTATTATCTCTGACTAAACCAAGATATTCAAAATCTCACAACTAGATGCAGAATGCTTTGGTTTTGTTCAGGTTAGACCATGCCTACTTAATTTGGTAACTTTTTTGTTTCAAAAAGGTCACAGATGCAGTGTAAATAAGCTTAAAGACCTCAAGGGAGACCCTAGTGCAGTTAGATAGGTTCCCAATTCTCTGAAGGATAGAAACCAAATAATTAAAGAGACAGAAGCCGGCTCTGAAAGTAACATTTTAATTACTCCATTGCCCAGTACTAAGACATCTCCTTTTGATCTTTATACCATACATCCAGGCCTGTCACTAACCAGACTTCCTAATGATTATAAGCCAGGTCTTATTGCTGACTCCTCCCCAGATATAAAATTAAAACAGCAACAGCTAATCCTTTCAAACCACGAGCGAACACATACATCCTACAAAAAGGCCTCACAGAAACGGACAACTGGTGCCGGAGTCACGGCCTTAAACTAAATGCCAAAAAATGTATAGTCATCCCCTTTGGGAAAAACAAAGTACCCACAAATTATCACATAGACAGCAACCCACTGAGTACAGAAAAAGTAATCAGAGACCTAGGGACCCAAGTCGACAGCGACCTCTCATTTGACACCCATGTTGCCAAAGTGGTTAGAAAAACATTCTACCTTGCACACCTCATCATGAAGGGATTCACATCCAGATCCAAGGATGTCATTGTACCCCTATACTCCTCCCTCATCAGACCCATGATTGAGTACAATGCCCCATTTGGTATGTACCTCACCCGGCATTTGCAACAGCTGGAGAGACCACAAAAGTACCTCACCAAGAGGATCAAGGGTCTCCAACATATGTCTTATTCTGCCAGACTAAAGAAACTTCAGCTCTATTCAGTAGCATACCGCCTGCTCAGAGGTGATCTCTGCCTGACGTACAAGGCCATGTCCAATCAGGATCTGATGGACATGCTCCACCTCAAAAATCCAAATCCATCAGGACCACGAGAGCTAAAGACTTAAACCTCGGCACAAGTATGAATAGGACATGCTGGAGGGATAGATTCATAACCCAGAGGCTTCCCATGCTTTGGAACAAGATCCCAGTTCGTATTAGGCAGAGCCCCTCACTGACTCTCTTCAAAAGAAATCTTGATGAGTGGATGGGAGATCGTAAGTTTACCCCAGGGGTCACATCTGTGTCACTGCTAGACAGGGGCACAGTAAACTAATTCTATTATATGAGGGGACCTTCATTGTGTCACTACTAGACAGAGGCACAGTATTCTAAATTTATTCTGTACATTTTTTGTACCATTTCATGGGGTGGCAAAAGCCACATCACTATGGCTAGGCTTACAAATGCCCCAGGGCAGATAGCCTAGTACTATACTATGAAACTATGAAACCAATGGTATACAGAAAAAGGTCTTAAACTAAATGCAAAAATGTTCACAGGTCTGTATCATCAACGATCATACCCTACTGGATTTTGTGTACCTTTGTAAGATAAGCAGCTCCACAAATACTTAAAGGATCTAATCCCCCTAATAACACACAAAACACATGATCAGTCCACGTCTGGAATGTGGTGCCTTAGCATGTTATGCAGTGTGACATCTTCACATCATTCAAGACTAACCTGAATGATTAGCTGGGTTTTTACACATTCATTCCTGGTGTTATGTACTTCCTATTGGAAGCATCAGCTACGTAATTAAGGTGGATATCAGCAAGACATCAATGCCCCTCGAATTAATTGTCTTGTAGCATCTATGATTACATGATCCTATGCAGTGCATTTTACTAACTTATGTACCCCACTACTGTTGGATTATGCTAGATATTAGAAAACTCTCATCTAAAGCATGCACTTCATTTTTCACAGTAGCATTCTCTTTATTAGTACAGGAATTAGATGCCTCATCTCACATCTGTGACACATTTAGCACATTGCTTCCTGCTTCTTGTTAACCAGAAGGTGTTGACTGTACTTTTAGATTTGGTAGCATACAGTCCATTTTTAAGTAAGCTAGTAAGTGTTCTACTAAAGTTGCTGGCTTATCAGATTTACATGGATTTCTTTGCAATACATATTTTCATATATTAGAGAAAACCCACTGGTTTACCTACTGGTAAGATTTCTAAAGTTTTTGCTTTACTGTTGCTAGCAGGTTCAAGCAAGATATTTGAAATATGATTTACATCATGTATCTGTGTACTTACTGGTTTATATAAATTATAAGTCTAATTATAACATTTATTGCTTGTAGCTCAGGAATTATACCAGCCTTTACTAATGGTTCTTCCGTTGGTGTCTCTTAGTCCATGCAATAAGTCTTATCCATTTATGGCTTCAGAGCTTTTCCTGTGAGCTAGGATGACAGGTATCTTACCAACTCTGTTTGGCTCCGGTTCTCTGCGGTGGCATAGCACTCAAATGACACTAAAGACTGCATATCATCCTTCCGGGTTTCTGGTCATCCCCACCTGTGATGCCACAATTTTTCCAGTAATTGTTCCTGGCTATGGACACCAGTCAACCATGCCATGAATATAAGAGCCAAAATATTATAGAATTTGTTGCCCAGCTATAATTTACACTTGACAGCAGAGGTACTGTGAGAAACTGAAAGTTGATAAGTCTCTAGCCAAATGTTCATGCACACATTATTAGTATAATTCCAAAAAGACATCAGAGACAGAAAGTACATAAAATATAGGTTTATTCAATAATCCCCAAACTAAAATACCAGCTCACTTGGTTTTGCAGTTTCAAAATAAAGCAAATCATGTCATTCAGTCAACACAGCCTTTCTAGGTGGAATACAGGCAATCCTTAAACAAAAAGAAATTCCTAAGCTGCAGGCATTTCCCAGGCCCAACTTTCAAGAAGACACTTGAAGTTAGACTTCCCAGGCTAGTCCAGACTGAGCTCTTCCACTCAGTGCTTCCAACTCTTCTTTCAGATGATCCAACAAGAGAGAGACTAACTTCCTGAGCTCAGCCTCTCAGTCTACTCCTTTTAGACTACATTGCATGGCAATGAATACCTTGTGATCTAGTTAGCTGCTGTGAGAATATTCGCACATGTAATACTGCAGTACACTTTTAATGTCAGATGCACATTTCCAGTAACCAACATGAGTTATGTACTTTATAGGTTCATAGGTAGGTACTAGGCTATTGGCCCTAGGGCCTATACAAGCCTAGCCAAAAAGGTACCCTGGCTTTCGCCACCCAAGAAAATTATTTTCCTGTGCCCCTGGATTTGAATTTGTATTTGTTAACTGGGCTAGAGCACTGATTATAATTGACCAATTCCAATCCCACCCAGTGTAAGTAGCAAACACATCAAAATACAGTAGGTTATACATTTATAACTACAAACAGAAATGAACATAGAGGCAAATACAGTAGGAGGAAACACTGCATTTTAGAACTAGACGTAAAGTATTGAATATATACAGCTATATACAAATGTATACGCTTAAAGGATCTGCATAGCTAAATGTATGGAGAAGGAAAGCAAAAAGAAGAGGTGGACACAAGTAAAGGGGTCACATATATTGCCTGTATCTGTATATATATTTTATGCAATGCTTGCATGTATATACATTTGTACATGCACATATGTGTGTGTCTGTGTGTATAGTATATAATCAGTGGGGGGATGCTTGTGTGAAAAGCTGTGTATAAATTATTTTTAGTATCTTTTTTTCTATATGCCTATGCAGAATACTTATTGTTGGGACAAGATATTTTATTTTTGGGGTTTGTTACTGAAAATTTTACCACAAACTTTACATTTTCCATCACGAGATTTATTGACTTACCCAGGCTTTGCTACCAGTCTTTGAGTCTTTTATTCTCAGTCAGACATGGAAGTAATTACCAGTCCCTGTTTTTGTCATTCCCCCCATCCATAAGGAAAAGAAAAGTTCTCAGGAGTCTTTGAGTGTCGGGCTGGCTCACTCATTGCCTCATCCACTGGTGGTTGACTCTGATATGGCTAGACCTGGTTCTTTGAACCACTCATCATTGTCTGTCAGTTTTTCTGGTGTGACTCCTTGAGAAGTCACAAAGGACCAAAAGTTAGGCACAGCTGCCTCCGAAGTCATAGCCTACCCCATTTCTATCCTCATCAACCACTCTATCTCTGAGAACTATGTCCCACTAATCTGGAAAGTTTCCTATATCACCCCACTGCATAAAGGTAGCAACTCTACCGAGCTTACTAATTACAGGCCCATTGCCATTCTTTCACCTCTCTCCAAAATACTAGAAAAATGTATTCATTCCCAGCTTCTACACTACCTTCTCTCCAATAACCTCCTATCAAATACACAACATAGTTTTTGCCCCGACCACAGCACCACAACTGCCCTCCTGAGTTTTACTAACACAATAAATGAACACAGAAATCAGAATAAATATGCCTTTTCCATCTTTCTAGATTTCTCAAAGGCTTTCAACACAGTTTCACACCAAAAACTGCTGTCAGAACTGGCCACATTACATCTCAGTCATTCTTCCCTAGCTTGGTTCCAGAGCTATCTAATCTAGCCAGCAGGCTGTTAGATGGCAACTGGAGCTATCATCTTTGCTCCCTGTTAACATAGGAGTTCCACAAGGCTCCATATTAGGCCCTCTACTTTTTACCATCTTCACAAATCAACTCCATAAATCCACATCTCTCGCCTCTGTCATCCAATATGCAGATGACTCTACCCTGATATGCTCCGCCCCCTCTCTGACACAACTACAGGCTATAACACAACAATCCTTCCTAGAAGTAGAATCCTGGTTAACTAACACTAACTCATACTGAACCCAAACAGGACCAAACTCATGCTCTTTCTCCCCACCAAAACACCCAATCCCTCAGCCACTTTTCAAATCCACTCCTCCAACAACACAGTTATAAACACCAGCTCACATACCAAATTACTAGGTGTCACAACTGATAGCAAATTAAAATTTGATCTACACGTCTCTCAAGCCATTAAAAAAACACACATCAAACTAGGATCTCTTTACCAAATTAATCCTTTCCTAACTAGTCATTCTAGACTAAGCATCGCCAGGACTCATCTCTTATCTACTGTTCTCTATGCTTCTCCCATCTTTACAAACCTTAACAAAACTGACCTTACCAAACTTGAATCAGCCTACAATAAAATAGCCAAGTTTGCCACTAACTCCCTATATAGGTCCCACCACTGCTCTGCCCTACAACAAATAAATTGGCTAGTATTCCCACAACAACGAACCTATACCCAACCTGTCTTTACTTACCAGCTAATATACCAGCCAAACAGAACCCCAGCCCTACAACAATTACTCCAACTATATACCAACACTGGGCAACTCCGATCCTCGCACAAAACACTCCTCCAAGTATCCAAACATTTTCTAACTCAATCCCTCAACACATCCTAAATGCCACCAACGTACAGCAATTCAAAACTCTGCTCAAAGACCACCTCACTAACAACTGTCTCTGCTCCTGCACCAAGCCAGGCTAATAGCACATAAGCCCACATCAAATTTAATCTCCTAAATTTTATAGTCTCCATGTATACCCCAATCTCACTTGTTAACACCACCTATCAGCTACCTACAATAAGAGTATAATTTTCTTTTTTTTTCTTGTAAAGATATACATATGTGCATTTATTAAAGTATACTCAAATGATCAACTAAAGTTGGACCCCTGCCCTCAAAAAAAAAAAAATAAATAATAATATATATATATATATATATATATATATATATATATATATATATATATATATGTGACTTTACTATATTTTGATAACTTTCTCCTTTGTATATTGTACTTTCTTTATTGTCTCTAGATATTTCTGTTAAATTCTATGTAAAACTGACACTGTACCTGTCAGTGTTGTTCTTGTTTTATTGGAGCTTTTCTCCTCAAGCCTCTGCTGAAAATGGGCTCACACCCAGACGGACTATCCCGGTCAACAAATGTAAAATAAAATAAATAAATAAAATGTTTGGTTGTCCTCTCCAGGGAAGGGTTAACCACTCTTGTTGGTCTCAGGGAAAGCAGCAGATGAAGTCTTACTACACAGCTAGGCTAAGGTGCCCTGCCATGAGTCAGTCTTTTTCCTGTGGGTCTCCTAGGAATAGAAAGCAAAACGTTAAGAATGTGACTTTTGTTTCTCTCACTATGGACAGGGAAGACCTGCTGGGTTTTGCTAAGGGATAGCTTTCTTTCTTTAATGCTTTAAATCATCTTTCATCATTGACAATAGAAAAAGAATCCCCCTCACTTTGACACTGATTCTCAGTCAGAAGAGAAGGCTTGGAAGGGGAGTATGTTTTTTTCAGTGAATTTTCTTCAAACTGAAACTTCTGATTCTGAGGAAAGTGTTTGATTTTCTTTTAGAAGAGTTATCTTTTTCTGAAACTATAGCTAAAATGAACAATTTGTTTAAGTGGGAACAGAATGAAATCTTTATCTCCCAGCAGAAGATTATGATTTGTTGCATCTGGAGTTTCCTCAGCCAGTAGGTGTTGTACCTGTTTTATCTGATTTGGAGGATGTTTTCTTAACAGCCTGCTATATGCCTGACCGTCAACCTCCTGCTCCCAAAAAGTCTGATAGGTTATATAAAGTACCTCAGACACAAACATATCTGTTTTCGGATGCCACATCAGATCCTGCAGTTATTTCCTAATCAAAGCCATCTACTGGTAAACACATTGTTAATGCTAACACTATTTCCTCTGACAAGGACTGGAAAGTTTTTGATAGATTTATGAAGAAAATGTATTCTTCTGCTACTTTAATGTTCAGAATTCTGAACTGCCAAGTTAAATTGTAAGGACATGAAAAGGTTAAACATTAACCTTCCTTCTTCAGAGGTTAAAACTTCATTGCATTCCTCATTTGTCTGTTTCTCAAGTAACCAAACACTCCTTAAGTGGTTTTATGATTCAGATGACGCTGAATTCAGTGCTGCTATTGGTTCAGTTATGAGAATATTTGCTTAGTTATGTTTTTAGAACTTATAGAAGATATTAAATCTGAGATTTTAAATTTCACACTTGCCAAGCATGCTTCCTTTGGACAGTCTGCTGTTGGAGTTCTTAAGTGATCTGAGATACAGGGAAATTGATTCATGGGGTTAGTGAAATCTTTCAACCCTTCTTTTCTAAGTTCAGTAAAACAAATCTTAATAATTCAGCATCTTTTTTAACAAGATACAAAAAAGCAGTCTCAGCACTTTTCAAACAAAATTTTAAAAAGCAATGGGAGGGAAGCTCAAACAAGAAAGAGAAAGCCTCCCAGAGCTAAGGGCAGTCCAAAAAAGTCAGAATGACTACTTCCCCTTTAACGTTTTCTCTTTTCCACTCTGACAATCCTTTAAATCAATGCCTTATTCTAGTCCTTCATCTTCCCTGGTAGCATCTGACTATTTCAGACAAGTGGGTTCTGATAATTACGCTTCAGGGTTACAGATGGCAGTGGGAGTCAATTCCTCATTTCCAGAGGAATCCTCCTTGTCCTGTAAACCAAAATTCCCCGTTTCCTCCAGTTTTGGAGCATGTTGTCTTATGAGTCATAGAACTATTGCCTTCAGGCCAAGTAGGCAAAGATTTTATTCAAGGATCTTCCTGATCCCAAAGAAAGAAGGAACTTGGAGACCAATCCTAGACCTCCCCTGTCTCAATCTATATGACAAGGTTCAAAAGTTTATAATGCTATCCCTCCAAACCTTGTAACTACTCACTCCCCATTTCATAGCAATGTTATAATAAAAATATGTTTATCACATACCAATCTGCAAAAAAGTTGGACTTTTCTTAAGATTTGCTATGTCTGGCTTACATTATCAGTTATTTGTCTTGTTTGGTCTATGATTGCACCTAGGGTATTTACAAAGTTTCTGCCTCCGGCAATTGTTTACTGCAGACTTTAAGGCATTCACATCTTTCAATATTTCTGTATTTGGATGATTTTCTTATATGTGCAGACCCATTTTCCAATTGTTTAGATTCTCTGACAGGTTCAGAAATTTATAAGTCTGTGTTTTCAAGTGAACTTACAGAAATCATCTTTCATCCTTTCCCACAGAATAATATTTTGGGGATGTCTTCTGGAAGGTATTTTCTTCCTCTGGATAAAGTACAACTTCACAAAGAAAGCTTTGAGAGCTTTCCCAGTCAGCCTCTGACATCTGCCAGGGAATTTCTTAGGATTCTGGGTTTTATTACCTCTCTAATCATCATGATTCTGCTGGTCAGACTTTACATGAGAGAAAGTCAGTGGTATCTCAGGTCAGTCTGGTCTTAGCATCAATACACTTTATGTTTTTAGATTCCAGTGATGGGGTTACTCTGGTGGCTAGAGCAGTTATCTTTCAACCCAGGTCTCGTCTTCACCCTACTTCATTCTGCTTAGCTTGACATGACAGATGCCACAGATTTTGCTGGGGGGGGGGCTGTATCAAAAGGGGTGAAAGTGTAAGGTCTGTGGAACAAGCAAGACAGATAAAAGCACATAGATGTCAGAGATGTTGTCAGTAATCAATGTTCTAAAAATCAGAAATCATCTCTGGCTTCCAGGACTTCTGCAAGTAAACCAGACAGCACCACAATGATGTGGTACATAAACAAACAAGGGAGTACTAGATCTTACTTCCAGTGCAGACTTGCCATGATTGCCTGGGAGCTAGTAATTCAGCTCAGTTTTGACTCTTCAGTCTTCATACTTTCTATCAGAGCAAAACATTATAGCAGGCAAGATGAACAGAACCAAGACAGACCCAGAGAAAAGGCAACTACAAGTGGGCAGTGACAGTGGTAAGGTCTGTGGTAGGAGTGCCATATGCATTCAAAGTGGAGGTTGGATTATATCGAGGATTAGCTGTGAACTCTTTCTTATTTGCAATGCTGATAGACAGGTTGACAGACGAGATCAGACAGGAGTCCCAGTGGACTTTGATGTTTGCGGATGACATTGTGATTTGTAGTGAGAGTACAGAACAGCTTAAGGAGACCCTGGAGAGGTGAAGATATGCTCTAGAGAGGAGAGGAATGAAGGTCAGCAGGACTAAGACAGAATATATGTGTGTGTGAATGACAGGGAGGACAGAGGAATGGTGAGGATGCAGGGAATAGAGTTGGCAAAGGTGGATGAGTTTAAATACTTGGGATCAACAGTTCAGAGTAACAGTGAGTGTGCAAGAGAGGTGAAGAAGAGACTACAGGCAGGATGGAGTGGGTGGAGAAGAGTGTCAGGAGTTATTTTTACAGACAGGTACCAGTAAGAGTGAAAGTGAAGGCCTACAAGATGGTAGTGAGACCAGCTCTATCATTTGGGTTGGAGATGGTGGTGCTGATGAAAAGACAGGAGTCAGAGCTGGAGGTGGCAGAATTAAAGATGTTAAGATTTGCATTGAGTGTGATGAGGATGGACAGAATTAGAAATTAGTATATTAGAGGGTTGGCTCAGGTTGGACACTTTGGAGACAAAACCTGAGAGGCAATATTACATTGGTTTGGACATGTGCTGAGGAGGGATGCTGGGTATACATTGGGAGAAGGATGCTAAGGATGGAGCTGCCACGTAAGAGGAAAAGAGGAAAGCCTCAGATAAGGTTTATGGATGTATCGAGAGTGGACATGCAGGTGGGTGGTGTGACAGAGCAAGATGCAGAGAACAGGAAGAAATGAAAACAGATGATCCATTGTGGCAACCCCTAATGGGAGCAGCAAAAAAAAAAAAGATTTATGGCTTCAAGGAATTGGTATCTCTGGCATATATATCTTTTTAGAGGTGACTTATAGTGTGGTGATAGTCTGGAATACATGATAATGAAGTTGCATGCAGCTATTCTTTCAACTCTTTAAGGTGCAGTGAATATCCAAATAATGCACAGTACTGGTGTATCTACCTATTTTGTATTATGTTGTATTATGTGTGCACTTTAACTCTTATATCATGTTTGCATGCTGGTTAAGAACTGGTGGATGCAGTCTTTTCCTGGTACTGTGCTGGAGTAAGAGAAATACAGTAGCTGGACCCATCACTAGAAGTCTGACCTGGTCTTTTTGTGTGTGGAGTTGTGTATAACCTAGCTTCTTTTTTGGCATGTGGGGCTAGGATTTAGGTGTTTTATTAGTAGAAGCAATGAGGTCCTGTATGGCTTCCAAGACAGAAGGAATTGCCTAATGTTGTTGCTGCCCTGAATTCCTTACAAATGCTTAGTAGAGCAGAAATCCTTAGTCATCAGTCTCTGAAGAGATTCACTATGTCTCAAAAGGTAACCTCTCCCAAGAGAAGAGTTAGAAGAGTGATCGTTCTGGTGTATATAAAACCAAAAGGTGCCTGATTGTGGTTCTGACAAACATATCTCTTCAGACAAAAAGAAAGCAGCAGTAATGTTTTATCTTCTTTTTTGGATAAACTGTGGCCCAGGCTAAAGACAATCTGAGGACCAATGAACTTACTGTGTTTAGTCTTTAGTGTTGGACCATCTCTGGCTGCTGTACAGTGGACCCTCACCACCATTGATACCTGTGTCTGTGTCCACCTATGTATGTCTCCGATGTATTTCTCTGAAGTGATAGCAATCTGTAATTAGTTTCCAGGCTTCCAGTGCTATCTGTATTGCTTTGAGAAGGGATAGTGAGTGCCCAATAATGTTTTTATAGGCCTTACGTTTTCAGTGGAACACCATGTCTCCTTTTTTAGAGTTTCTTTTACCTCAGTTGAAACTTTAATAAATTCAACAAAAATAAAACAGAAATGACTTACATGAGTGAAGTAGATTTGAGCTATTATCCCTTCTAGCTAGTGTAGATTATAGTCTGACTTGGAACAAAGCCAATTTTCAGTGGAGGCCCAGGGAGAAACGCTCTAGACATATATCATTGTAACATGGGAGGAAACCGGAGCACCTGGAGGAAACCCACATGTCTATAGGGAAGACATGCAGGCTCCACACAGAAGGCACTCCAGCCAGGAATCAAATCAGAAAACCTCTTACTATGAGGCGACGATGCTACCACTGCACCACTGTGCCATAGAGGACTGATGGATGATGATAGCCTTTTTTTCTACACCTCTTTTTGTTGGAAGCTTCTTTAATATAAATTTTTTATTTTTTTTTGCCCCCTTAAAAGTAATTGTCTGAGACCTTTTTTATGAAGCCTATGTTTAACTGATTTTCTTTTCAAATTTAGCATGTTTTCTGACTTGTGTAATTTCTTTTGCCAAAGAAAATTATCTTTGTCCACAAGAGCAAGAGTTATGAAGTGCTAAAAGTGAAAATGACACTGAAGGGCCCTTAGTGGACATTTGTGTACCACTGCCACACATTCACATACTTCAGTGGGGAAGTTAGCAAAATAAATCAGCAGCAATTAACATATTTTTCCAAATAAGTATAAAAAGTGAAATAGTAGATTTTTCAGTACTTAGAAACCAAAACAGGTGCTAATGATTTTATAATGATTGCGATAATACTCGGCAATGGAAAAGCAGTTGAAAGTGATGAGGAGAGATGTAGGGAAGTGCTACAGTGCAACCTTTTGAGAGCATTAAGTACAGAATTTCTAGATTTCTTTATATGTCAGAGGAACCAGTTAAGATAACTTTGAGTCAGCATGACTGTCCTAAAGAGGCAATGGAAACAATAAGACAAAAAGTTCAGAAGTATGGAGCAGAAAGTGTTGGGCTTTAAAAGGATAGAGTCAGTGACTCTTTCCTTTAATTGTGTTGTTGTATCCAAGTTGACTCTCACTTGTTTTCAATGAGACACATGCCAACTGAAAGAGTACCCAGAGACTAGCACTCTATTCGAGCAGCGGAAATTCCAAAAACTTGAAGACTAGACAAAACTGACATTGGTGAGAAGAAGTTCAAAGGTTTTGATTACTGTGGCAAAACTCCTCAGGGAATCCCAACTTGTTTAGTCTGCAGTGCTACACTTGCTTAAACTGGTGTAGGTTTCACTTGTTTGCCTACTACTAGAACTGACTTGTGTGGTGGCTATTTAAGTGCTGAATCTGATTCATGTCCTGCATTATCCCTACAATCATATAGACTGTTGTCCTTCTGCCTGCTCCCTGCATTTTGAAAATATTCCTGTCTTTCACCCAAATACACATCTATACTGTGGCTGAACTATTTTCTTTATAAAAGAGTGCTTCTGATGACATCATTCTGTGCTGATTGTTTCACTTGTATGTTTTTTAAAACTTGCTATCACCCACGAATTGTTCACTCCTTTGAGGTATTTGAACATTTTCTTTGCCCTTCCTCATGTCTGTGCTTTATTAATCTTTCAGAGTATACCTTCAAAGGACTTCTTCAGTAGCCCTGAAAAACTGTGGTAGTTTTACCTTGTTGAAATAAAGCATTATGCCCCAGTGGAAATGTACTCGCTCAAACAGCAATCATTTCCCCAGAATGAACATCACTAACTATATCTGTGCAAGAACAATTATATCCTTCCAAGTGATTCTCTTTGGATAGCTTAACAGCCACATCCGATGTCACTGTTTTCTTTACTTCCTTTCTGAAATAGCCACTACTGAATCCTTTTGTGTGCTGAAATTTCTAACAAACCATTTACAATTTAGTGGAGAATTGTTTTCATTTCTAATGATCCACATTGAAGAAAGGGCAAAATCCACATAATGGCCAAACGACTTGTTTCCCTGAGTGGAAACTGCCATTCGCGGTTTTGGGTATTCGACATTTAGTAATCAACGTTTATTTATTCAATTAACTGAACGTTCGATCATGTAAAATATAGACCCGGTTATGCTTTTAGTGGCAGCTAGCATTTGTAAGTACCACAAAGTGAATGGTACAAAACACAGAACATCTGTTTTACGTTTTTTTTTTAAACTGTGAATAAAAAAGTCACTTTTCTCCAATAGACACTGTGCAGTCTACTTTGAGGAAAGATAAGTGAACCAATCCATGTTTCATTTGCCTTGAAATTGTTCTGTACTTTACTCGGCAGTCAGTATACCAAAGTGTCAGGAGTCATGTATCCATTTGTCAGTATGTATTTCCAAGTAAGAAGTGAACCATCATAATGTTTAGCCCATAGCAATAAAGCTTGATTAATAAAGTAATTTGATGAGCACCGAAGACACTCTTCAGCCTGCTTTAGATTTTGATTTGTTTTATAACTTAAGCTTCTGTGATAAGTCCCTGACACAGTCATGTCACTTCAGTCTGTAGCTCCAGAACCACTGCACAGTTGTGCTACAGAGTAACTCAGGTCCACTATGGTGTATTATGGGAAACCTCTACAGCTGCCATTCTCAATAGAAAAGGAATTGTATGTTGTTCCTTCTTCAATTAGTAATTTGGATTATTTATATACAAATTCCAAGGTTTTGTCAGGGTTCCATTTCCTGTTACTGTTGACATTCTTGAGTTGCCAACCTATACATTTCTTATTTCATGAAGTAGGTCTTTGCAGATCTGGTATAGATCTGGGCAGTTAGGTAGTTCAGAAAATATTTAATCGGGTTGCATAATGTTGTCCTGTGGTAGGTTTCAACAATTCATTTTATAGCATTAATGACACTAATAAAGTGCCCAGCAATATATATATATATATATATATATATATATATATATATATATATATATATATATATATATGTGTGTGTGTGTGTGTGTGTGTGTGTATATATATATATATATATATATATATATATATATATATATATATGTGTGTGTGTGTGTGTGTGTGTGTGTGTGTGTGTGTATATGTATATCTATATATATATACACACACAAATATGATCAAAATACCATTGTTTCGAACAAAGAAAGTACGACCTTACTTTTATGAAATTAAAATGTCGAAAAGAAAATAATTTCCATTCGACACACTGAAGAAAAACAACGAAAGTCAAAATGTATTACACGACACGATGTTGAATAAGCTGAATGAATTCAGCAGATTCGACATTGTTGCTGAACAGATTTTGTAATGTCTGTATAGAAGCTCAGGTAAAGGGAACTCCTATACCTAACATCACGTTTTGCAGGGGGGCAAGCCCCCATGCACTCCCCTGTGGGCAGCTGCGCCCCCACACCCCCTGATAACTATATATTCCAACTCCAAGATCATTCTACAATGAGGAAAGGCATGAATTTCCCAAACCACACTGTACCGCCATCTCTGTATAGTACTTCAAGTTTGCATTAGTGAATGCACACTGCATTTGCTTGATATAAACTTTCGAAGACAGAGATGTTCAGCAAGATGGAAATTCAAACATCCATTTTTCGATTTTTCCATCTGCGAAGCTTCTCCGTTCAAACAACCATATATATGTATGTATAATATATATATATATATATATATATATATATATATATATATATATATATATATAATTCTACGATAAAGACCTACTAAAAACCTGGAAAGGTCTTTTTGCAGGAGCAACCCCTGCTCCTGCATACATGCATATTTAACTGTCCTTACTCTGGAGTTACACAACCACAGAGAAGTACAAAAAGGTACTATGTTCTCACAGCAATTCTGCCAGCACTAAAAGTAAACTTGAACTGCGGCCACAGAAGTAAAGTACAAATACCATACCACACATAACACAAAAGTAAATTTAATGTTGTCTGTCAGAAAAAAAAAAATACCATCACATAAAAAATAAAAAGATCAACGTTGTACTTGAGCTAAATAGTGCACGCCAATTCAGCTTCGAATAAACCAGTATTTAATTCATGCATTTTAATAGTACTGGGCCTGATAATATGATAGGCTCTTTTACAAGGGGAAGATGGTTTCCTTTACATTTAATGGTAGCATTGCAATTTAAATAAATTGAAAGCATTTGTTTTATGCAGAAGCAGACAGTGCTATCATTATTATTATTATTATTATTATTATTATTAACAATACTAAATAAAATAAAATGACAAAAAGTATTCCATTAGTATTAAATCCCCACACATTCAATAGCACTTCAGCATATCCTAATATGTACATAAAATCAGATATATAAAACAAGCTCAATAAATAAATAAGGGAACAATTAAAAAGATCCATTAAATTACATAGACAGCTAAACAAGTAAAGCAGCTGCAGTATAAAAAGTAAATATTTCCAGTTGTATTCCACATTCATATCTTTTGGTTGTATTATTATATTTTAAAAGAGAAACTTTCATACTCTTATTAATATAGCAGCTTTTCAAATATTGTTGTAAAACACGTAACATTACCAGAGTAGTTACAAGTAAAATGTTCAGCAATATACCTATCTTACATGTTCCTAGTATCTCTCTGATGTTCTTCCATTCTAACCTTAAATCTCCTAGATGTTTCTCTTGTGTAAGAAAGACTGTAGGAATATGTGAGCATACCTATGTTATGCATTTACCAGGGACTGTAAATTTCAAACCATGAACATTAGAGCATGTTTCTGGTCACAAACCAATAACCATTACCACTAGCCCAGTGGCGTGTAGTTGGCAGTTGCTGGCACACTTCAAAGTAAAAAAGGTCTGACAAAATGATTATGCCTCAGATGAGCACTTATGCTTTTTTCTTCCCAAAGAAATATTGGGATGTTTCTATAACATTTCTCAAATTCATCTTGATAAAATTAACCAATCCTTCTTCACAAGATTAGTTAACTTATCATTCAGAACATTATACTTACTAACAACAAAAATGATTAAGACGATCGGTTAACACCATCACATACTTAGAAGTAAACCTGTCATGCTCACTATCTTCTTAACAACAACAACAAAAATGATCTCTTCTAGGAATGCTACGTGACCTTTACATGGAAACATATTCATAATGCTGACAACTGGAATACGTGGCTCAGAATTCCCATAGGAAAGGAAGACATTAAATGGGGACTATGGAAAGTTTTTCCAAGCTAAAAATAATAGCGGCAGTTGCAAAGATGTGCTAATTTTCTTTGCTGGTCATAGAATCCCTAACTGACACTAATATTCTCCAGGAAGGACTGGCACATACAAATAACTTGTGTCAGAGGCATGAACTAAAACTAAATGCCAAGAAATGCATAATAGTATCCTTCAGGAAGTCATCCAACCCTGGTAACTATCATATTGATGACACAGGTTCATAGGAATATAGTATGCTAAAGACGACACGTATATAGTATGCTAAAGAAGACACCATTCAACCACCCAAATTCAATAATGCAGAACTCCTCATAACCAAACTACAGATTAACCAGAACAAATGCTTGAACATCGTCTGTGCTTACATTCCACCAGGCACCAACTTAAATACCCTAGAGGATATCCTATACTATGTATCATCTACCTATCCCCAAGAAACCATAGTTCTTGGTGACTTCAATATCGACTGGCACCCCTGCTCCTCCAAACCCCCCCTCACTCCTATAAACTTAACTGTGGTTAAACAGACCATAACCTCTCCCACTAGGATAAACAAACCGACCAACAGGGAAAGTATCCTAGACTGGATCCTAGTTAATAACCAACCCCAACTGTACACAGCTGGCACTCTCCCTGATGACCTTAGCGACCATTTACTAACCTATATCTTAAAACATAAGGCAGGAAACTCTCACCAGACCAAATATAAAACACTTAGAAACAGGAAAAACTTTGACACTGCTATATTCCTAAATGAACTAAAAGCAGTTGATTGGTCAATACTAAAAAGTCTACCATTAGAAGAGGCTATAGCTCACTTTAACACTAAATTCCTAAGTATCCTTGATTCCCATGCTCCAGCACGTACAATAAAATCTAGATCAAACACAGCACCATGGCTCACAAAAGATACCAAATCTAAAATCAAAACTAGAAACAGAGCCTGGGCCAGCTGGAGAACAACTAAAGCCCCACTTGACCATCTAAAATATTGTCAACTCAGGAATGATACAAAAAAAATCTATTTTACTAGATAAAAAAAGCTTCTACCAAAGTCTCCTAGAAAAACACCAAAACTACTCTCAAAAGTTCTGGGCAGGCTTAAATCAACTACTTCATCCATGTCATTCTACCACCCCAACCCAGGCTAACCACACCCATAGTTCCCCAGAAACCATAGCTGACGCTTATAATAACTTTTTCACTGAAACAATCCAATTCCTAGCAAATCAACTAACCCCCACAAACTTAAACCACACCCCTAATCTACCCACTAATCACCCTCAGTTTAGCTTCTAATTGATATCCACTAGTTTTATCAAAACACTTATAAAAAAACTAAAACCTACCACCCTCACTGTTGATCTCCTCCCTGCAGAGTACCTACAAATAGCTGCAGATGCCATTGCATATCCCATATCTATCCTTATCAACAGAACCTTATCTGAAAGCACTATCCCCTCCCTCTGGAAAATATCCCATGTCATCCCACTCCATAAAGGTGGTAGTTCTACAGACATATCCAACTATAGACCCATTGCTATTCTTTCCCCACTAGCCAAAATAATGGAGAAATGTGTACACAACAACTAATGCAATACCTTTCACAGAATAACTTATTATCCGACTCCCAGCATGGTTTCAGGCCATACCACAGCACCATCTCAGCCCTCCTTTCCTTTACTACTGCCATAAACCAAAACAGGAATGACAATAGGCTATCCTCCGCCCTCTTTCTTGACCTATCAAAAGCCTTTGACATGGTCAACCATGAACTTCTCATTCTTTCTCTGAAATCTATTTCCCTCAATAAGCATGCAATCCAGTGGTTTCAGTCCTACATGACTGGTAGACAACAGGCGGTACTTTTGCAGGGCAAACTCTCCCAACAGCTACCTCTCACACTTGGTGTCCCTCAAGACTCCATACTAGGTCCACTTCTCTTCTCTATTTTTATCAACAACCTTCACACTGCTGTCCCTAAAGCTACCTGTATTCAATATGCAGATGATTCCACTCTGATCTGCTCAGCCACCTCCCCATCCGAACTGTAAATCCTAACCCAAAATACACTTAACACTATTGAGAACTGGCTTGCCAACCAACTCCTACTGCTGAACCCCAATAAAACTAAACGTCTACTCTTCACCCCCACTAGTAGATCTGCCACACTTTCATTCTCTGTCACGTCTAACAATGGTACCACTATCTCCCCAGAGCAACATACCAAACTTCTAGGGGTTATCATAGACAATAATCTCAAATTTGACCTACAGGTCAACAAAACCATACAGACCATCAATAAGAAGCTTGGATCGCTGTATAAAAACAAAACATTTTTAATCCCACTGGCTAGGACTGCAATCACCTGGTCACACCTACTCTCTACTCTTTTATATGCCTCACCTGTACCCTCAAACCTCAACAAATCTGAACTAGGTAAACTGTCCCATAGCTACAACCATATTGCCAGATTTGCCACTGGCTCCACCTATAGAACCCACCATGGCCAGAACCTGAAACAACTAGAGTGACTAGAGTGGCTAGAACTGCCCAGCTTAATTCAATTAAATCAGCTCTTAATAGTGCACAAAATTCTGTACCACTCTGAGGATACCCCCTCACTTATAAATATTATTAAGCCATATAGCAACCTGAGATTCCCTATGGTCAGCCAACAAACTACTGGTCCAAACCCAAAAAGCTAATAACTCTGCTGATGAATCCCTGTTTGCCAACTTTGCTGACAAAACCTGGAATTTGTTGCCAAACTATATAACCCTACAATCCTCCAAAAGTCTCTCAAAAAAAAAACCTCAAACAGTTTCTCAAAGTGAACTGGCTTTGCCCATGTATCAACCCTGATTAAGTTGCAAACTGAAAGCATAATCTGTAAATATCATAACATGCAACTACGTCACCAAGCTCTATATCCAGTCTGACGTCTCTTGCTTTTAATTGTGTCTGTCCATGAGAATTGCGAGTCCCTACTAGGGAACACTACTAAACCATTGTACATAATCACTTTGTTTTATATTTTTTAATGTTATCTAACTTCTTGTGTAATCTATGTAAGTTTGTCTATTTGGAGGTTTTCTCTCCGGGCCTCCGCTGAAAATGGACATGTATCCATTTGGACTATCCCGATAAACAAATGTAAAATAAATAATAAAATAAATAAAGAACACCAAGGTCCTTAAAGACCTAGCCATGTAACCCAAATTTGATTTATATTTGATTTAAAGAGGTGATTTACTGACTGCCTATGTCCATCAGAGACATAGAAACCAGACTGGAGTGACTTTCCAGTTATCCATCCACTGCTCCAGGTTGTACTTAAATAGGAATATGGAGGAACTCTGCTTCACATTGATTGAAAGCCTGTTACAGAGAAAGTGAATTCTCTGAGAAATGTATCTGTCTCTCCAACATGTCCTATTTACGTTGTGAGCAAAATTTAGGTCTTTTAACATAGTAGTTCTGATGTTGCTTGCTTTGCAGATATGAAAAGATTCATGAAAACAGGGTCCAGAGAAGCCTTGTATACCAAGCTAAGATCACCTCTCAGAAGTCTGTATGATACCAAGTAAAGAGATAAAGCTTTGAGGCGATTAGTGTAGGACTTTGTGTTTACTCCCTGTATTCTTTTTTGTAAGGAACTTTTGTGGATGTTCCAGTTGCTGCATTTGTCTGGTCAGGCACATACTGAAGGGGGCATTATACACTATGATGGGCCTGATGATGGCCAAGTACAGTGGTATGATGATCTCTCTGGACCTAGATGCCATACCTTTGCTTATAAGTTGAGCAGCATAGAAGGAGTTCCCTACTACCTTGAACACATGTTTGTCAAAGGCTAGGCTGCTATCTACATCTATTCCCAGATCCCTTTAAGGGTGTTTTATTGATGATGTAGTTACCCAGAGTGGCCGACTTCCCAAAAGGTATTACAATGCATTTCTTGGTATTGGGTTTTTAGCATCAAGCATTTGTCTGATACTAGACCTTCCTGAAGGGTGTTCTTGTGTTGGGGGGATTCATCGATTGCTGCAATCATCTGTGAACTTGATTAGCCAAAGGCCTTTGACATCGGCTTTGGCATCCAAGAATTAAATGCCAAGGAGGAGTGGGTCTAGCCCTAGGGGACTCCACTGGTGACCATCCTCTTTGTAGAGACGGCCTCAGCCATTTTAACATCTGAGTCCTATCAGTGAGTCAGTTAGCTATCCACCATGTTATAAAGGTGTTTATACCACGTTCTGTAAGTTTATTGACAATGCCCGAGTGGGTTATTGTATCAAATGCCTTAGCCAGATCCAGGTAGGCAGTAAGCACCGTTTTCCCCTCATCCATTGCCTTAGTGACCTTTTCAAAGAAGTGCACCAGATTCACTAACCATGACCTTCTTTTGACAATGTCAAACTGGGATGGATTCAGTGTCTGCAGGTCTCCTATGCCCTTGCTGAAAATTTCCATGATCATTTTTTCCATGGATTTGCAAATGAGACTAATTAGACTAATGGGTCTGTAGTTTCCAGTATCTGTTGAAGGTCCTCCCTTATGAAGGGGGATGACTGTCACAGTCCACCAGTTACTTGGCTTATACCTGTTTTAAGATTATAGTTAAATAATGACTCCAGAGGTCCTGATAAATCATATTTTAGACTATTCAGGATGTACCCTGGGATGTCATTGGGGCCCATTGAGGCAATGTTTATTTATTTTACATTTGTTGACCGGACTAATCTAACTGGATATATGTCCATTTTCAGTAGAGGCCCAGGGAGATAAGCTCCGAGGAAACAAACAAAATCACATATACAAAAATTAATGTATACAATGAACATTGCAGGTGCAGTACAGAGAATAATCAAAGAGGTCATTCGTTCATAACATAGTGCAAAATATACAGATACAATTAGTACAATACAAAATGTAGTTGCAATACATCATAAAGAAAAATATGGCAGCTGAATTATATAATATATTAGTATACAAGTAGTCATAAAGAAAAAGTAGGAACTGAAATTATACAATATAGTAGTAAAAGTAGTCTCCTTAATGAGATTCTGAAGATGTAAGTAATAGTATAGAAGGGCAAGGTAAGTTGTTATTAAGAAAAAGAACTTGATTACTGAGAAGAGGAGGGTAGGTTGCACCAAGTAAGAAGAGCTAGTTGATCAGTCAGGTTTAGTACAGGGGCACAACCAATGTGTTTTGAGGAAAAGTTTCAATTTGGTTTTAAAGAGTGATATAGAGGGAAGAGAGGAAAGTTTGTTAGGAAGAAGGTTCCAGGATTTCCCAACAGTATTGGAGAAAAGAGAGTCCCCAGCCCTGTTGTTTGATTTACAAATATTTACAAGAAGTTTATGTGATGATCATAAGGTCTTTAGACTGTTGTAGGGGGTAATGAGGGTAGATAGTATAGGGGTATTTATAGGTTGGTAAAGGGTTTTATGGGCAATGGTCAGTTGGTGGAATGTAAGCCATCCTAGCTGCTTTAGATTAAAACAGTGGTGGGTTCTGAAAGGGTTACCTGTAGCAAAGCTGGCTATGTTATTGTAGGAGTTTTCCATTTTATTAAGGTTGTTTTTAGAGAGATTAGTATATATGGGTGAGGCATAGAGGAGAGTAGAAATTAGATGGGTGTGAGCAATAGTTATTCTAGCTGCAGGAGAGAGGAAAGGTTTGATCCTGTAGAGAGAGCCTAGTTTTCTATTAACAGATTTTTAGGGTATTGTTAATATGGGTGTCGAAGTTAAGGTTATCTATGGTGATACCTAGTAGTTTGGTAGTTGGATCTGGGGATATGAGAGTACCATTATTGGATGTTACTGTGAAGTCTACTGGGGGGACTTACAAGTAGGAGTAAAAAGGATGAGTTTAGTTTTTGGGGGGTTCAGAAGGAGACAGCGTTGTGTAAACCATTGTTCAACTGTGTTAAACACATTTTGGGTAAGGGAGTGAAGTTCAGATATAGATGTGGCTGAGCATATCAGTGTGGAATCATGAAGGTCATTGATAAATATAGAAAACAGGAGAGGTCCTAATATGGACCCTTGAGGAACACCAATGTTAACAGGCAGATGGATAGATAGAATGTTATGCCAAAGTGCAGCCTGTTGTCTGTTATCTAAGTAGGACTGGAACCATTTCATAGCTAGTGCATCTAGTGACAGGGATTTGAGGATATTTATAAGTATCTAGTGATTTACCATATTGAATGCTTTAGACAGATCTATAAACAGTGCAGAGGAAAGCATATTGAGGTTACGACTTTTGTTAATACAGTCAGTAAAAGAAAGGAGGGCAGTAGTAGTGTTGTGGGAAGGTCTGAAACTATGTTGAGAGTTTGAAAGTAAGTTATTTTGGATTAGGTGGTTTAGCAATTGTCTGTGGATGCATTTTTCCAAGATCTTTGCTAAGGGAGAAAGTAGGGTTATGGGACTGTAATTGGAGAGTTCAGTAGAGTTCCCACCCTTGTGAAGGGGGATAATATGGGATACTTTCCAGATTTTAGGGATGTGTCCTTTACTGATGGTTCTGTTGATGAGAATGGAAATGGGATAGGCGATGGATTTGGCTGCCTTTTGTAGATATTCAGTGGGTAGTTGGTCTGCTAAAGGAGTGCACGGTTTCAGTTTTTGGATAAGGGTAAGAATATATGTTGTTGGGACTGGTTGGAAGAGAAATGGAGGGGATGGGTTAGAGTTAGAGTTGGATATAGTTAAGTTTTGAGTAGATAACTGACTGGCAAGAGTTTGAATGGCCTCAGTGAAAAAGGTATTAAAAGCATTAGCAGCCTGCTTGGGATTCTCCTGGTCTGTGCCTTGTGGGTTTGGTGTGATGGATTGACCTGGGGTGTAATAATTGATTAATACTCGCCCAGAACTTTTGTGGTTTATTATGGTGAGTCTGCTGGAATTGTAGGTAGTAGTTTATTTTGTCAGACAGTATAGCTTTTTTAGTTTCATTTCTCAGCTGTCTGAAGTTTTGTTGGTCTACTGGGTTTTTAGTTAAATGAGATTTATTCCAGTATTTATTTCTGAGATGGATTTTTTGCCTGGTTTCTTTTGAAAGTCATGGGGCAGATTTAGTTCTCATTCTAATAGAGCGGGTTGGTGCATGGTGGTCTAGTATGGCTAGGAAGTTAGAATTAAAGTAATTAACAGCTTCCTCCAGTGTCAGGTATTTTAAGGGAGACCAGTTACATGCTCTTAGTTCTCTCTGGAAGAGATCGGGGTTGAGGTTTGTCTTGGTTCTAATTGTCCTAGATATGGTTGGATTAGGTAGATTGGATTT
The DNA here is from genome assembly GCF_019279795.1 of Protopterus annectens. NCBI lineage: Eukaryota > Metazoa > Chordata > Ceratodontiformes > Protopteridae > Protopterus > Protopterus annectens. The sequence continues at coordinate 1,007,381,868 of NC_056734.1, read as the reverse complement.
AAGCCTGATGATGTAGGTTAGTGAGTGGTCACTTACATCATCAGGGAGGGTTCCAGCTTCATATGTCTGGGGATGATTATTTATGAGAATTCAATCTAAGGTACTTTCTTTCTTATTAGGCTTGTTTATCCTGGTAGGGGAGGTAATAGTTTGAGAAAAAACAAAAATGTTAATATGGCTGGTAGGGTGGCTACTGTTACAACACTTCCAACCAATGTTAGAATCACCTAGGATTATGGTTTCTTGGGGTAAATTTTGGGATAACCAACAAAAGATATTTTCTATGGTGGCAATTTTATTACCAGGAGGAAGATAGACACAGATAATATAGATGAATTTGAATGTGTTAAGTTGAAGCTTGGTAATAGGAATTTCAGCATTGGAGTCTTGAGGTGATTTATAGTCATAGGTAGTAATCTGTAACCCAGATTTAAATAGGATAGCTATACCACCACCCTTTTTGGTTGCACGGTCAAGTCGCAAAATATTCTAACCGGGTGGGATGACTTCATTGTCTTTAGTTACTAGTTAGTCATGTTCATGGCTTTAGTGAGTACAGCCAGTACCTGCTCCATAGTTATAGCTGGAAGGATTATGTTCAATGTTGTTACTGGAGGAATGGTTGGTGGGGGGGGGGGGGGGTGAGAGAGTGATAAAATTGGAAATTAATTTATCTGCTGACATGTTCACTATATTGCCAGCCTCTGTGAATGTGGCATCATTAGCCACCAGTTCAGCACATTGTTGTGTGCTGCCCTTGACGTTTCTGACATAGCCATAGAAGGCCTTATGGTTATCTTTCACCTGGGAGGATATCTTAACCTCAAAGTTGGCTTTGCTTGACCTAATTAGTCCTCTTAGTTACCTATTTACTTTGATGAGAAAGATTTTTATCTTTATGGGAATTATCCTTCCTGATTTTTGCCATAATTCTTTTCCCTTTTGTTGTATATTCTGTTTAATCTGGGATGCCACCAGGGTGGTTTGTTTCTTGGGCTAGTTGTGGGCTTCTGGTAGGTACTGTAGCCTCTATGCAGCCACTGACATGGGTGTACAGAGATACTGAGAGCAATTCAGCATAGGCTAGTGTGTTCTCAGGGTTTGGGTTGCATTGAATTTTGACAAACCATCACTTAATAACAGATAATTTGCCTTGAAATAGTTCCTAACTGTTACTGGCTTTACTGGGATTACAGAGTTGATTTTGATTTTTAAGGAGACAGCTTTATGGTTGGACCTTACCAGGGAGGCTATGACACTGGGGAGGGGGAGGGGTGCAGCATGCTTGTTACTGATGTATATCGAGACACTTCCACCTTTAGCTCTTGTCTGAGCAGCTACTGGTGTAAAAGTGTGGAAGCCACTGAAACCTTGCACTGCTGAGGTACATTCTGCCACTCTAAACCACGACTCAATAACTGCACAGATATCTGTTTTCTCAAGTATCAGGAAGGCTTGTAGGGAATGTAGTTTTTTTTAAATGCTCCTGGCATCAAGCAGTAACATCTTGAAGTTCTGTTGAGTTGATTTTGCTATGTTGGTAGATTTGTCAATTTGGCATTGCCTAAAACGTCTACAGGGGACAGGTGCAGACCATCCTTGGCAAAGCAACGTGGTCTGTTGATCATGTCCTCCAAGATGACAGATATTGGATCCCCTTAGAATGACACCAGAAAGAGCCAGTTGTTGAAATCAATAATTTTTTGCTCATACTGTGTCATCATCTTTGGCGATAGTAATATGCTGCTCAGTGCCAGGCTCGTACCAGCCAGAGACACATAGTGTGAAAGTTCCATAATGTTTCTGTTCATATAGTCTAGGGAGGTTCATCTCAGGTCATTTAGCTCTATATGGACTATGATGGAATCATACTGGTACCTGTGATGTAATGACTTTGAGAGAATGGGTGATTTGGTGGATTCTGGCTCCAGATAAGCAACTAATAGTTAGTTACCTTCTTGTTCAGCCTGGTTAGAGGGGCATCAGTATATATTAAAATGGAATCTCCTGTGATGAGAGTCCTGGTAAGTGTGCTTTCTTTCCTTAGGGGCTTAATGATTGGGGCTCCACTGAGAGTGACAGTTTGTGTGGTGTTAGATATTGTTTTTTTCTGAGTGTATTTGGGTTTCTGAGGCATAGCTTTGACAGCAGATGGTCTGGGTGATACTTGTTGTTTAGAAATATTTCTTTTGAATACCTCAGCATACGTTAATTTGTGTGTGTGTTATGTGCTATGTGAGGTGAGTATTGTGTGTGTGGTTTCGTCAACCTGATGTGCACATGTATGTGAGAGTTTAGCCTCCAGTGTCATTGTGTAAGTACAACTCTTGTATACATCTTTAAAATTTTAATTGTTTTCAGTAAACACAACACAATTGCTACACACACCCCTAAGAGTCGACCCTGTAGTCTGGGACTTGGGGACCCACATAGACAGTAATCTAGCCTTTGACCATCATGTGTCTGCAGTATTGGGGAAATCATTCTATGCTGTGTAACTTATAAACAAAGGTATAACATCTATTCCAGGAAGGTCATTGTTCCACTGTATTCAGTATTCATCATACCTACCATTTAGTACAATATTCCCTTTGTTATGTATCTAACCAGGCATATCCTACAACTGGAACATTCACAGAGATTCCTCACTAAAATAATACAGGGTGTAAGTAACATATTCTGTCTTCTACAGGTTGTTGAGGGAAGATCTATGTCTGGCAAACAAGGCATTGTCAGACCCAACCCTGATGGACTTCCTGCATATCCGCAAAACAATCTGCTCCAGAATTACCCATCCTAAAGACTTAACCCTTGCCTGTGATATAAATAGGATCTGCTGGAAAGACAGGCATGTATCAATGAGACTACCTGTTCTCTGGAACAGGCTCCCCATCCATGTGAAGCAGAGTTCCTCCCTAATGCAATTCAAGTGTAACATGGACAATTGGATGGGGAATAGGAAATTCATGGCTGTTTTGGCACCTATGTATCTATAGGACATGGGCAGCCAGTTAGGGGTTCATCTCCCAGAGTCCAGCTTGCAGGAGTTTCATCTCCAATACAAGAAGTTATCACAAATTTGGTAGGCTTAAAAATATCCCAGTGGTCATTAGCCTAGTACACACCTATAAACCACTGAATCTACACAGATCAGATCTAAATAATGTGCCTTATTCAAATGAATATCAAAAGTGAATAACAAAAGACAATTGATGGAAATAATCTTCCATAAAATGTTCTGCTACATGGATTCCCCTGTCCCACACAAAAATTCAAATAATTTATACAGTTAAAATAACACTTAACATTTTTAAGTCATGGTTGTAAATATATTCACATTTGCATAATGTCATCACAAAGTTTCTAAGTTTATTCACATTCGCATAATGTATTCACAAAGTTATGAGACAGTGGTGCAAATGGGGAACCCAGAGCAGTTCCTTTCTTCTGTTTTTATATATTGCCACCAAAAAAAAAAAAAGCTGTAATACAAACAAAAAGTCAAGTTGTATAATGTAGCTAGGCAAAATTAGATTACCAATAAACTGAGTGTTTTATCCCAAACTGTTTGATAGATGTATAGCGATTGCTTACATAAAGGATTATCCAGTACAATTCATCAAATTAAATAAGATTTATAGTTTTCTGTAAGAAGTGACCAGAATCTGTCTGTTAATGTTTTTGGTGATGGAAATATAATGAGACCAGTACCAGCAGTCTTTGACTGTAAGAAAATACATGTGTTTGCTATAATAAACTTGTGGTTCTTACAATATCTTTGCATATAAATACATACTTATTTACTGCTTTCATTGTAATTGTTGTTTTCTAAGTGAACTAGGCTGAGCATACTTTTCAGCCATGACCAAGACCTAAGACAGATGTATAAGCAAGTTTAAATACATAATCCCATTAAGGCAGGAAGGTGATCCAAAAATAAATCAGCAGATTAACAGACTACAGCATCAAGTATATAACAATTTATGAAATTTAAATTCATAGGTTTAAAGAATAGCAAAGGTTAAAGAAAGAATATATGAGAGGCGAGAGAGTTTATATGTGATGGATGTGAAACACAGGCAGAAGAAGCAGAGGTGAAAGGAAAGTTAAACATGTAGGTAACAATACTGGCAGAACACACTGCACAGTCGTTACCTGCGTTTGGCAACACATGATGTTGCTTTTTTAACATCTGGCCTTTTACTGAGGTACCTTGCATCCCCCCATCTCTGTCTCTGCTAATCACTAACAGCAGAGAATGTAAAAAGTGTTGGAAGGTCCCACTTTAGAATATTCATTTCCAATACAGCAGCAATTGTATACAAACAAAGGAGTTACCTGATCACACTGCTAACACGAATGCAAGTTCGTGTACTGAACCTGATACACACATAAAAATGCACTTCATACAGAAGTATATTGTTGATGTGTGATGAGTGATCCTGGAGTTTGTTACAGTGTAGGCTGGAGTGCCCACATAGCACTAAAATAAATTCTATTCCTTCAAAAAAAGGCGTGATGAATATGTGGCTCACTTGTGTTTGCAACTTAATACTATTATTTTATTTCTGTTTGTGGTTACTCTTAACTCATGTGGTACTGATCTGTCTTGTGATGGTATGACTGTAGTTGTATTCCTTGTCATAAAACATGAGTAAGAGCCACACCAAAAACTTCAGTTGTGTAGTTTCTGAAAGTGCACAAATACTGTGATATTCATATAAAGGATGTTTGACTCTGCTATCCACTCTCCTACATTAAAGTGGTCATATTTCAGAATCACAATAAACAGCATCCATAGAAAATGTAGAGCTTATGCACATAATGGTTTGTAGACCTCTGTCAGTGATCATGTACATCAAAATCATAAATCAAGAAACAAACAGTAAAATGAGCAAAATCCTGGGACTTCACAGTGGCAAAATGACAGCAGATGTTTTCTCCTCCATGCAAATGATCCCAAGTTTATAGATCACATCAGCAGTACTACAGTGTGGTGTGTGCATATCCCCTAACTATAGTGCCAGTAAACCAGTATTCACTAATGAGGAATACAAACTCAGAGACTACCTATGGATATTTAGGAATATGCAACCTGAAAATCCAGGATCAAAAACACTAGTAGTAAACCACACATCTAGACACTTCTTAAATAGCTCCATACTCCAAGCATTTGTAATGTGGATTGGTAAAACTAACTACTGACTGACAAAAAATGAACTTTGAGTTAAAGATCTAAACTGGGATAGCATCAACAACAGGCACTTGTTGTTGGTGGGGTTATTATGCTTAAAATTAATGCCCAATGTTGCAGCTAGGCAATCATTCCTGAGATTTCTAAATTAAATTGAGTCACCTTGCAATAATCTATACAGTATAGAAAAGAAGCAATCCAGTCTTCGCCTGTAACTAAGACTTTTAACCATTAGTGTGTGTAGTGAATGATCTTTGAGCCCTCTCCAGTTTCTTCAGCTAGGGTGGATTGTGTAAAAAAAGGCCCACAGTATTCTACTGTTGGTCTAACAGCTGATTTAAATCGAGTTGCACATCACAGGATATCATTATGTCACAATGATTTCTTATTATTTATTTTATTTATTTTATTTTACATTTGTTAATCGGGAAAGAATGACTGGACACAGCTCCTTTTTCAGCGGTGGCCCAGAGAGAAAAGCTTCAGACAAAATTACATAGTTCAACAGGTAGAAACAAAACAGTTATACACCATAGCTATCTAGTAGTACATAAAAGATAAGACAACATATATAAAACTCAGTAAGGAACATTGGCATATAGTTTCATATGTAGGTAGTACAAATATAATACATATCTTACATGTTTTGTATGGTACTAGATAAAAATACGATATTCTTCTTACATCCATTTAGATGATGCAGATATAGAAAAACACATTAAGTAGAGTATTTGCTCTATGGGATACACTGAGATTAGGTTTAGATGAGGAATAGGTAGTACAGTAGTGTTTATCCTGAGAAGTCACAGGAGCATAACCAGAAATTCATATAGTGTGCTTTGAGGAGCTTTTTGAACTGAGTGTTGGAGCACATGGAGGTTAGGTGGCCAGGTAAGGAGTTCCACGCTTTAGAAATAGAATAGCCGAAGAGAGATTTCCCTGACTCATTGATATGTTTGATGATATCTAGGCGGTTTTGGGTGCTAGATCTTAAGGTTCTTGTAGTGGAATAAGGTATAATTAGGTTTTGTAGTGCTGGAGTTGTAGCTGGTTGGTAGTATATTTTGTGTGTCAATGACAATTGGTTGGGTTTCAGTAGCTGTGGTAGCTCAAGCCAGCCTAGCTGCTTGAGAGCAACACAGTTATGGGTCCTATAAGGGGATTCAGTAGCAAATCTAGCAGTCTTGTTGTAACAGGATTCTAATTTGTTTAGGTCAGTTTTGTGGAGGTTGGAAAGTACTGGGGATGCATAGAGAAGGGTAGGCAGCAGATGTGTCCTGGCTATGGTGGCTTTGGTTTGTTTAGTGAGAAATTGTTTGTTGCGATAGAGGAGACCAAGTTTTTTGTGAACCTTTTTGATAGTTTGGGCTATGTGAATGTCATATTTAAGGTTGCAATCTATTTCTACACCTAGGAGTTTAGTGTGGGAGGTAGGGGTGATTTTGGTTTTGTTTCTGGATATGATGTTGAAGGTGTCATATGGGTGAAAGGATCTACAGGTGCTGAAAAGAAGAAGTTTTGTTTTTTTTTTGGATTTAGGATTAGTTTGGAGTTAGTGAACCAGGTCTCAGCAAGAGAGAAGATTTGTTGGGTCTGGAACTGTTCATCTAATGTTTGGGCTGTGGATATGAGGGTGGTGTCATTGGCATATTGTACTACTGAAGCATTGGGTGTTGAGGATGAGAGCTGATTGGTAAATAGAGAGAAGAGTAGTGGGCCAAGAATGGAGCCCACTGGGACACCTAAGTTTACTGGTAAGAGAGAAGATAGTTGGTTCTGCCAATTCACTGCTTGTTGACGTCCTGATAGGTAGCTTTTGAACCATCATATGGGGGGGGGGGCTGATATTTAGGGTGGTTAGTGCATTAAGGAGTCTTTTATGGTTGACCATGTCAAAAACTTTAGACAGGTCTAAAAAATGGCAGAAACTAGTTGTCCCTTGTTTCTATGATGGTTAACTGTGTTGGCAAAGGACGATAGTACTGTTGTGGTGCTGTGGAAGGGTCTAAAGCCAAGCTGATTTTTAGATACCAGGTTGTTTTTTAGAAGGAAGTCCATGAGTTGTGTGTGAACAATTTTTTCCAAAATCTTTGATAGGGGTGATAAAATAGCAATTGGTTGTTAATTATTGAGTTCTAAAGAATTGCCTCCCTTGTGCAATGGTATTATGTGGGAGATCTTCCATATATTAGGTACTTTACACTCTGCAATAGATCTGTTAATTAGAATGGCTATGGCATAGGCTATGGCATCTGTGGCTAGCTGTAGTTATTCTGTTGGTAGATTATCTACTGCCAGGGTGGTTGGCTTAAGCTTGTGGAGGAGTTTTAGAATGGATTTGGTTGAGGTTGGATGCAGGGTAAAGTGGGTGGAATTACCCTGTGGGTTACTGCTATTTTGTATGTGTGGGAGGGTGGTGCTGTTACTATTACATTGGGTAGTTGCTGGAAGGTTGATGCTGTTACTATTACATTGGGTAGTTGTAAAGGCTTGTACAGTTTCGGTGAAAAATTTATTGAACTGAGTAGGGATGTTCTCCTGGTTGTTTACTGTTCTAGGAGTAGGGGTAGTAGCTTTTCCTGGGTGTAATACAGAATTTATACTGGCCTAGAATTTTTGCAGGTTGTGGCTATGTTTTGCTTGGAAGTTTTAAAAGCAGATGATTTTGTCAGATTTAATGAGCTTTTTGGCTTTATTCTGATTTTTTTTGTTGATTGGGATTTGTTTTTGTGGAAATGTATCCATGCTTTGTCCCTGTCTTTGAGGATGGATTTAGTTGCTGTAGTTAGCCAGGGAGCATACTTAGCCTTTCTTCAAATGATTCTGGTGGGTGCATGATGATCTAATATTTATAGGAAAGTTGAGTTGAAGCAGTGGACTGCCTCATCTAGTGATAGTGACTTTAGTGATTTCCAATTGTAACTCTTTAGGGCATTTATAAAGTCATCTGGCATGAAGTTTGTTTTGTTCCTGACTACTCTAAAGGTTGTCAGGTTAATTTGGTGAGTTCTTTTCCTAAGAAAGAAGGTAGCCTGATGGTCACTAAGGTTGTTTGACGGACAGCCTGCTAGAGTTGCGAGTGAGGGATCGGATATAAGAATCCAGTCCAGGATGGACTGTCGCTTGGTTGTTTTATCAGTTCTGGTGGGGGATGAGTTAAGCTGGGTAACCAGTAGAGGTTGATGTATGTGGATGGATTGTGACCAGAGCAGTTATGTCAGTCTATATTAAAATCTCCTAGTAGGATATTTTCATGGGGGAGGGAGACTGAGATCCATTTTAGTAGGTTTTCTATACTGGTAACGCTGTTACCAGGTGGGCAGTAGCAGCCTATAATATTTATGTGTTTATTGGGGTTTAGCTTTAATCGAGTAAGGATGATTTCTGCATTACCTACACTTGGAATATTAGCCTCAAGTAGTTCTAGCTTGAGGTGATCTTGGAATAGCAGTGCTATACCTCCACCCTTTTTACCTTCTCTGTCCTTGCGTAGAATGTTATAGCCTGGTGATGTTAGCTCATTGCTACTGATTTCTGGTTTTAGCCAGGTTTCAGTCAGTAATACAATATCAGGTTTATATAGATTTAGTACAGTGTGGAGTTCATGAGTTTTATTTGAGATACTTCTGATGTTAATGTTAAGGAGAAGGAGGAGGGGGGCTTTATGTCTATTGATAATGTGAGTAAGGTGGTCAGGGTTGGAGTTTGGTAGAGAGCTGGGACCAGGGTTGGGGTGTATGTCCCCAAAGCATGATAGTTTAGACAGTAAATGTAGGTTATAGGTAATTGTAGTGCATTTTATTGAGGTGTGGGTATTGCATTTGAGTGATTGTATTACCCATTTAAATTCCTTAAATCGGAGGCCTGACTGCTTAAGGTAGTATTATGAGGCATGGTATTGAAGGCCTTGGCAAAATGCAGATGTATCACATTTGCTGGAAGGTTTTGGTCCAAGGAGCATGTAAGATTTAAGTAGAAACTAAGTAACCTTATTAAAAAGGAGCATCTTGCTGAGAAACCATACTGGAAAATGCCTTGAAGAAATACACGTGAGAATAGATGGCAAATTAAATGCTCCAAACATTTTCCCAGTATACAAGTTAGTCTGACAGGCCTATAGTTATCAGTAGTGGAACAAGAGTAGCACTTAAGAATAGGAAACATCTGCTGGAAACAAAGAAAACCTCCAAAGTTCTTTGAAACAAATCTGTTAAATATGGAATCTGGTTGTCAGCTGTTACTCAAAAAGAATCCATTCAAACCATCAAGTCCCACTGTAGAATTCAACTTAATAGATTTTAGTGTCTTAGTAATACTGTCTAATGGAAAAACTGAGCATTCACCTTGTTTATGATTTACACTCAAGTTCACCTAAGGCCATCAATAAACCTTTCTACAAAAAATTAACCAGTTTCCTTGTCTCAGTAATAAAGCAGTCATCAAATTTTACACAGGTGCTAGAAGCCATGTCCTTCCCATAATCCACAAGATGTTAAACAGTGCCATATTATTACTCCTCTTGGAATTTTCTTCTAGCTTCTGTTCATAAGACCTCTTGGCCTAACTTGTTTCCCAAATATTCTTATGGTAGGATTATAACAGATTTTATTTCCAGTACTAGGAGTGTTTTTTACATATATGCCATAATTTCTTCCCTTTAGTTCTTTTATGAAAAAGGTTTTTGAATCACTAAGGACAAAAGTTTTTCCTTGGTTTTACCTTCTTTCATTGCCACTATTTCCATGATTTTGATTCATGATTATTGACACAAAATTACATCTACAGAATTTCCTGAAAGAACTTTCTGCTTGTTTACCTTTTAGTTCTTGTCTTGCAAACTCGCATGACACACAAAGGTAGTCTGATTAACCTAATTTGGGTTTAGCAACATGGCTAAGGACTCAGTCTGTTACGTAAGATCACTTCTAGTATCTTTCCTTCATTAGTGGCCTTATTTACTACTTGAGTTCATTTGGATGCTGTTTTCAAGAGGACATGATCCAGCCAACATCCAGGACATCTATGTCCCTGCAATTAACTCATAGGCCAGAGTATTAACAACTGATTTTATAACAACTATCTTAACACCATATTTATTTATTTATTGCTTTTGATAACTGTGGTAGTCCAACTGAGCATGAAACCCATTTTCAGCTGAGGCCCAGGGAGAAAAACTCCATAAGAATTCACATACTAAATCAAGGCAAATGATATCACATTACAAATCAGTTATGATAGATTAAGAAATAGTACCACACAGTAAAGGAGGAGTGATCAGCCATGACATTTTACAGTAAACTGCACTTTATGTACAGTAATTTAAATATGAGATAATAGTGAGAGAAAGTTCTACAGGTTAATGCAATACTGAGACAGAGTTGAACATAGATCAGTTTTGCTGAGTGGGAGGTGCAGAACTGTTTTTAGTAGTGTTTTGAATAGAGGTCTGGGATCTAGTTTGCTTTAGGAGAAGTGGAATGACATTCCAGTTATTTGTTACATAACTGGAATATGGTGAATTTCTTGCTGAATTGTTTGCTTTAGTTGTGTAAAATTGGAGTTTGAATGTAGAGTGGAGTGGAGAGCTTTTGGTACAGTATAAAACTGGATGATGCTTGATAGAGAAGGCGTGTTGTTGGGTTACAGATGAGCCAGTGAGTGAGAAGTAGTTGGGAGTAATTTAAAGTAGTTCTAGCCATTCTAAATTTTCTTGGGGTGATGCAATACTAGGTCCTACAGGGGAGGTTGCCAGTGAATTTGCCAATTTTGTGCTAACAATGTACAAGTTTCCCCATTAAACAAGTTTGTAGGTTGTTAAGGACTGGGGCAGCATAGAGGAGACCTGAAAGTAGGTAGCAGTGGCAATCCTTTTTTACCAAGGTCTGATAGTATGTTTTTTTTTTTTACTTTATAAAGACAGCCTAGCATTTGTTGAGTTTTCTTTCATGTGTACAGGATGTGGTAGCCAAATTTTAATTTGTTGTCTGTGCATTCCCCCAGTTGTTTAGTATAACTAGTTCAATGTTTGTGGAATGGGTGAAGGTGATGGTGAAGTTTGGCTTTCAGGATAAAGGCACTATCATCAATCTAAGCAAGTAACTTAGAGGACAAATAAAGGTAAAGTTGGTCTCCCAGGCCAAGAAAAACCACAAGGCATTCTTTAGTTATGTCTACAACCTTAAAGGCAGTACACAACTGTGTGCACAGCTCATTGTTAATAGAGCCAACTCTACTGAACCAGAAGACATATCAAACCTAATGTTTGGCAAATTCAGTCACAGCTTTTCCCCCCTCTCTCTCCCTCAGCCTTTCCTCAGGAAATATCATCAAATATAATTCCTTCTACTATCACTAGGGAACAGGTCCTTAATGCTCCCTCTAAGGCCAAGAACACTGCATTGATGGGCCCAGATAATATCCCAGGGTGCCTTCTAAATAGCATGAAACATGACCTATCAAGGCCTCTGGAATTACTATTTAACTGCAGCCTCCAAACAGGCTTCATGCCTCATGAATGAAGAAGAGCAACAGTAATCCTTCTACACAAAGATGGGCCATCTACAGATCCTGGAAACTACAGACCCTTAAGTCTCACTCGTCTCATATGCAAAGCCATGGAAAGAATTGTTATAGAAATTATCAAGAATGACATAGGAAACTTCCAGACACTAGACCCAACCCAGTATGCTTTTATCAAGGGCAGATGTCTTAGAGAAGATCACCAAAGCTATGGATGAGGGCAAGATTGTTCACACTGCCTACCTTGACCTAGCCAAGGCACAATTCCCATTCAGGTATTGTTGACAAACTCAAGAGCTTTGGTTTAAACCCTTATATCACCCAGTGAATATCCAGCCACTCATAGACGTGACCCAGGAAGTTAGAACTGAGGAATCCTCCTCTAAAAAGACGCCAGACACAAGTGGAGTCCCTCACACACCAGTCCTGGAACCTTTCCTTTTTTGGCATTTCCTTCTCTGAAATCAAGGCATATGTCAATGGCCTCTGACTGACTAAATTTGCAGATGATTGTAAATTAGGACCAGTCCTCGAATTCCCCACTGACACAAATGTTCTCCAGGAAGGGCTGATACAAGCAAATAACTGGTATCAGATACATTGACTAAATCCAAATGCCAAGAAATGCATAATAGTACAGTTTGGGAAGTCATCCATCCCTGGTAATTATCATATTGGCAAGACACCCTAACTACATAAGACCAGCATTTGAAATCTATTCTTATTTTGTTTTTTGTATCTGATTTGTTTGCTAAAAGTTGGGAGGGGATGGGGGTGCAGTGCACTCTTAGGTCATTATCTATGCATCTGTTCATTCATTTGATCGCAAACAAACATCTGATGTGTACGCAGTTATGCAAGGGGTTGCAACACATAGTCACATCTGTATGTGTCTGTGTGTAAATACTTGATTACTGCATCCTAGAGTAGTTATGGTTTAAAGGAAGACATTTATTGTAACAAATAGGAGCAACATCACATGAGGCACGTTCTTTGGGTATGATCCTTAATCTCCTTATTTTGTTGAATGTCTACTGAATGTTTATTATTTATATGTGAATAATTTGGACAGCATAAAGTCTAGGAGAGTAATGTTAGCATTTAAACTATGAATGTATTTTTTAATTTAAAGTGTTTATTTGTAGGCATGCAGGTTAGAAATACATTGTGTTTGAGCTGCAAGTTTGTGTGGCACTTAGTAAATGAGCTGCTAATGAGCTGCTTCGTATATATATATGGTTTGAGTCGCCAGCCTTCATTTGTCACCTGCATGAATCTGACCAAGTCACTGCACCAGACAGTAATCCAGGGCTGTTCCAAAAAATAGACGCTTGTGACCAGTGGGCTATCCCAGGCAGTAAGCAAATGTGTTACCCATTTGTTTTTTGAATTCCTAAACCCTTCACATAACCACTAATTTACTGCTTCACTATGTGCTATTGGACTACAGATTTTGGCAGGTCTCTTGTAGTTTATTGGCTTGGCAGAGGTCTTTTTTAACCCAAGGGAGGAGACGTTTACTATTGTTCATGCTGTCTGTTTTAAATGTGAAAGTATTTTGTTGTGTTTAACAAATGGATGTCAGTGTTTTTGCTGTAAAATATGAAATAATTTTTAAATTAAGTCCACATTTCTGATCAGTATGGAACAGTTACAATTCGGTGCTCTTGAGTTTGTAATATGAGATTAATTTTCAGTTTTTACCAAGGCACAAATGTCTTTGAGTTTTTCTCCCACTAACTCCATTGTCTGACTTGACCTGCACTGTAACATATTAGTATTTTCATCCAAGCCATAATCCTCACGCAAGACATTTAGTTATTCTCAGTGTGTAAAATATTTAAATACATTATTAGACTGTGGCGTTTACTGTTTTTTTCGTAGGGAAATGGAGGTAAATGGTCCTTCATGTTTAACAATTGATTGTAGGTGAACTATTAACATTAATTAAATGTGTGTATATATATATATATATATATATATATATATATATATATATATATATATATATCTATATTCACTTTATAACCTCGAAATGCTGAAATATCGAATTTCAGTATCTCGAGACTATAAAACCGAATCCACAAAACACCGACAAACAAAAACCGCGAAACCACATAACCGAAAACACCGCACACACTACACTAAACGTACAACAAAACACCCACATCACAACATAAACAAAAAAACAATATACATACACAACTCACACACACATAAGCAGAGGGGCAAGCCCCCCTGCACCCCCCATGTGGGGGGCTGCGCCCCCCACACCCCCCCTACTTATATATACTAACTCCGAGATCGGACAAACACAACACAAAAGCTCACTCACACACGCACATTCTCCAATCCCTCACACACACTTTAACTCCCACTCAAAACCCTTACAAAACACTCACTTACCTGACATAACACCTACATCCAAACACGGCACCGTGCACCAACAAAACACAAACCCGGACATTACATAGCGCAACTTCATAACCGCAAATTCGACATATTTTTGACATACGTCAAATTTGCGATTATGAACATTCGCTATTTTGAACATTCGACTTTATAGCTTCGAGATACTGAAATTCGACATTTCAGTATTTCGATGTTATAAAGTGAATCCATATATATATATATATATATATATATATATATATATATATATATATATAAAATTATATTTTGATGTCCTACATGCTCAGACAGTTACCTACTTTGCCCCGGCAAGAAAGCAACTCTATAGAATTATCACTGCTTATAAAAAAGTGCCACATCCCTTATTTCTTTACCAGAAGTTCTTTTTACCATTATTAATTCAGAATCATGTTCTGTTGATGCAAAAACAACTTTTTCTAATTGATCTATAAACATGTTATCTCTTATATGTAGGTAAAGCTAGGGGTGGGTTCCTCTTTCTTAAATCAAGTTTCTGGAATGCGTAAAGTATTCTGGCCTACACCTGTTGCCCCAATCTCCATATTTTTCATTTATTATTTATATTTCTGAAGTTAGCCATAAAACATTTCAACCTACCTTTGAACTTAGGGGACCTTTTCATATCCCTGAATCCAATGCTAAAAATATTTAACCAACTTTGTGATCATGGAACCTACAAACCTTTTCCCCTAGTGACTCAGATGCAGGTTATTGCTACACCTCAAACACATCCAGTTTTAAACTAAAGTTCTTCCCATAAACCAATGAGCTTCAATGATGAATATAAAAGTTCTCATCCGACATTAGTAATTATTCTAGCCTGAGACTATAACAGACCAGTATAGCAAGGATGAGGGAAGACTGTCACAGCACACCAGCTTAAAACCTGCCTGCCTTTTGAAAATTATTTAACCTTACCAGAAAAGATCTGCATTCTGTCTACATCATCATTTCCAGCCACCACAGTAACTGTTTATGTGATATACATTTGGTAACTAATAACTTAACAGCTTTTCCTTTATCCAACATTTTACAACCCCTCGAGCAGGTCATAGTGATTGTTATTGTGTACACTGAATCCTAGATATTAGGTGTCTTAGATGTTTCAACATAAGAGTCACCAATTATTAAGATCTGCTGACAGTTAACTGAATGTATAATTTCTGGTGTGTTTTAAACCAACTTAGTGTTAGACTGATCTCTCTAGAACAGATTGTCAGTATCCAGAGTCCCACCCCAACTATTTCCTACATTTTCCTGTCCACTTAATTAATCTTGAGATCACAGTCCAGAGATTTAATTTCACTTCACAAATGTTTGTTGCTGACAACTGCATAGTAACAAAGGCTTTTCTCACTGCATCATTCACACCAGATCAAGAGTCAGGACAGCTTTCAGTATCAATTCTGTTTACAAGTACACCATTGGTAGTACACAGTGTGGGAGAGACATTTGTAATTGCAAGGAGTTACAGACTGTTTTAGGTGCACAACCATATAAGAATGGTATTTACAACTGTCTTGGCACCCCATATCATTTTATAGTTCTGGTTAGCACAACAAGAACAATTACACAGTTGCATTCCAACATCTTGGGATTTAGTTTTCTCTTAGTTCATTACCATCTAATTTTGTGGTCTGACATCTTTTGTCACTGCCCAACAAATTGACAGATTCATGTTTTTTACAGTCACTATAAACATCTGGTTGACTACCAATATTAGTGGTATCTCTACCAGAGCGTACCATTGTTTCGGCTTCTGTACTTTTTAATACAATAATATTGGGGTAAAGATTTATTGCTCAGAAATTCTGGCCTTTGTCAGAGAGAAAACTCACAGTGGTACATTTGTCGTGATTGCACCTTCCACATTATTTATTGTCTAGCAAGAAGTGTCCCTGTTATACAATTTACAAACAGTACATCATGTTAGAAATCTCCTACTAAGTCCCTAAGATAAAATTCATCTATTTGATCCATAATGAATAAATTAAACCAAAATTTTGCCTTCACCAACTAGCCTGAATAAACAGTATTAATGATTTATTCTAAATGCTCAGTAAGCTAACTGCTGATACAAGTAAAGGATACTTATACGTTCATGGGAGGTTACTAGGCCAGTGGCCCAACATTCTTTACAAGCCTAGCCATGTTATACCCATGTTCCCTAACTGTCCTTCGTTAGATGGTCGTTGTTCTCAAATCGAGTCTGTGATCAGCACTGACTGCCCCTATCCATGAGGGACATAGGTGCCACCCCCAGGGTGAATTTGCAGTCTCCCATCCAATTGTCTAGGTTGTGCTTGAATAGTAATCCAGTCTCCAACATGTGGTGTCCCCACTGACACAACTGCTTCAACTGCTAAACATGAAATTCCACACAAAACACTCTCCATATCTACTTAAGAGTGAAAACATAACTGTGCTGCAGATTTCTGATTGGTTACAGCCTTCTGACACACTCCCAAACAGTCTACTCCATATCAGGTAAAAAAAGAAAATAAAAGAAAGCAAAATAATGTTTCCCTTTTTCCTTGTAAGGACAAAAGAGTGGAAATAAAATAAAAGTTATTAACTTTTGGGCACACTCTTCTTGTCCCCAGCAATTCTCCACAAAACACTCTTTCTCCAAAACCAAAAAGTCCCAGAAAAAAAGAGATTAGTATTCAGCTCTCATTATGCATTGTTTTCTCAAGGACAGATATATAAACACACACATGAAACAGTGGCTCTTCAAAAGCAGTTAGCCTGATTTAGTTTGTGGCATATCTGATATAGTAAGGCAAGTGTCAATGGGTGACAATATTCACATTAGGCATTTTTTTAATCCTAGTAACAGATGAAACAGTTAGTAGTAATGCCCATGTATCCACTTTCTCCCGTAGGTGGGGTGGACTACACAAAACTGGGTTGTATTAGTAAGCAAATAAAAAATAGCAGAAATTGGGGGGGGGGGGGCAAAACTAGTTTTACTTATAGAAAAGGATGCAGTCTTAAGGAATGTTTACATACCTTTAGGACTGATTCACATCTGAAAATGAGGCTTAATTTTTTTAGTGTAGTACCTGTATTTGTTGAATGGAACTGTTCTTATTCATCCTGATATACAAAGGTAATATTTTAGTCGCACATAGTTACATGAGAGCTAGAGTAAGATAAAAAATTGTTTCATTCATATTTCTGTTTTAGATCATGGAAGGCCCTTCAATGATATGCATAAAAACAGCATGATAAGCATCTTTTCAGTTGTCCAGTGATGTGCTTTTATTTTTTTTTACAAGTTCATGAAGTATTTTAGGTAGAAATTGCATAGGCATTTACTATATGAATTTACAAATCATTGTGAGTTTAATGCATGATGAACTCATTAAGAGGTGATTGCCACAGAAATTCATTGCCAGTGCAAACCCTAGCTGTGATTCTTCACGGGTTTTCTTCCTAAATATGCAGCTATAGTAAATAAAGGTGTGTGGGGGCTAATGTCTCCCACATATGCCTCTCAATGTGCAGACATTGAAAATAGGTACAATGGCCCTTGAAAAGTAGGTACAACAGTTACAAATCTGGACATCTAATTAGCATAACATTTGCATACCACAAATCACATAATTTGTTCTGTTTCCAGTAAGAATTTTATTTATTTATTTAAGATTTGATAACCAGGTAAGTGGGCTGGTCTAGTGACCTTTTTAGCTACAACCCAAGTGCAAATTGTACAGTCAGTTTACAATAATTGGTATCACACATATAACAAATAACACAGTTTAATTGGCATGCAGTTATACGGCCTGAACCACAAAAACTATTTACAATAGTGTACTTTTGTTATTTGGTAAAGGATGTCACACAAAATGTGTTTACAGTAGTATAATTTGTTATATGGTAAAGAGTGTGGGATACTACTAAGAAACACGTTTATAAAGTGACAAAAATTATGGAAATGTAAGCACATTATCAAAGAGAACAGTGTCAAATCTGTACATTTTAATGACCTGCATCACAAAATTCGGGTTCCTATTACCAGATTGAAAGACCGTAATTGCAAATATGAAAAGAGTGACACGTATTGCATAAAAGATGGAAACGCCGAATGTCCAAAATTAGCGAAAATTTAAATGTCGAAGTGTAATGGTTGGCCCATCTGCAGTATAGCTCCATAAGGTAAGTGTGCGATAGATAGAACTTTAGGGTTAAGATGTGGGTTAAGGTAAGTGAATAGATAGGTAATATATGTAAGATTTAGTGTAGTGTTAGAAGTAGGGTTTTATTTAACTGTATGTATGTGCATTATTTATTTTTTGGGTGTATGTCTGTAGGGGACATGGAGACATGCGTGAATGAGGGCTGGTAACTCGGCACGTAAAAATCAACTACCAATCATTAGCGGACCGGAGTTCCGCTGTGGCGACCCTTAACTGGAAAAAGCCGAAAGACACAAACAAATGTCTGTAGGGGATGTGTGCAGTAGTTACGGACCTTAGGGTTAGGGAGGGGTTAAGGATAGTTCATAGTTAGTTGTGTATGTGGGGTTTAGTGTAGGGTTAGAAGTAGGGTATTGGTACTTTACTTTAGGTTAGAAGTAAGGTTTAGTTAGTGTATGTATGTTATTTATTTATTTTGTTTGGGTAGGTAGTATGTAGCGGGTGGTGGGATTGGCCGACTATGACAGTTCGTTATTTTATTTTTCGCTGTTTAGTGCATTCGGGATTTTCACAGTTCGCGTTATAGGTTTCGACGTTTAGTATTCACGTAAAGGGTTTTTCAATTTGGCAATATAGACCCCAAAAATTCTACATCACAAAGTAATTTATTTTTGCTTCTGAAAAAGGGAGATGTAAGATGTTTGTCCTCTTTCTTTGTTATTAGTGCCACTAGTGTGTCGTTCATTTAGTGTGGTCTTCTGTGTAGCAGACAACTTTAAAACTCAGGTGTGATGAAAGGGTTCATAAAATTATGTAAATCAATCTTGAAAATGGGGCCATACCTCCAAAAACAGGTACATCCCATGATGGGATAAACACCCATGAAAATAGGGATGTTCCTCCAAACTAGGGACAGTTGAGAGGTCTGCCTCCACAAGGGAGGCTTACCCCTGTAAAAAATAGTTTTAAAAATGTTTAGCCAACCTGAAGGGTTGACTGGTTATTTTTTATTCAGTTGATCCTTTATGGACTTTAACATGCCAAGACATAGATGAAGCTTGTAGAATTTTTGTATGTAAGAAGGACTTTTTTTATGACTCTGTGCCCCATTCTTAGGATGCATTGATTGAAGGTTTATTTTTGCTCATGGTCACAATGAACTGTGATTTAGTGTTACCTGTGCTTTTATGCACGTGATGCCTTGTAGGAGCTGTGTCTCTTGTGCCTAACAGTAATATTACTGCTGTGTGGTGCTGTCCCACCCTTGCTGTAGAGCAGAACTTTGTAGTGAAGTTGCTACTGAATCAGTTAAATAGTGATTCACTGAGGGAGTAAGATTAGTTATATCACTTCCAACAGGAAGGACTAGGAAGGATATAATGAGTATGATGCAGTCATAGAGATGGATGAGATTGGATACCAAGTTAAGATACTGGCATCACTTTTGGGGGTAGAGAAGAATTAGTGGAGGTCCAGATGTTAATGGGAAGGTACAAATTGCCACCTTTGTAACAACAGCTATTGATGACACTCAGGCATGAAACGAGCACAAGAAACAATGTGGAAGGAGTTGGAGAGCCACCTGTTACAGTAATGTGGTGTTAGATATGAGGGAGCCACCTGCTACAGTAATGTGGTGTCAGATATGAGAACACCACCTGTTACAGTAATGTGGTGTTAGATATGAGAACACCACCTGTTACAGTAATGTGGTGTTAGATATGAGGGAGCCACCTGCTACAGTAATGTGGTGTTAGATATGAGGACACCACCTGTTACAATTACATGGTGTTAGATATGAGGGAGCCACCTGCTACAGTAACGTGGTGTCAGATATGAGAACACCACCTGTTACAGTAATGTGGAGTTAAATATGAGGGAGCCACTTGTTACAGTAACATGGTGTTAGATATGATGGAGTCCAATTTGACATTGAGATGTGGGATTTCTGGGACATTTGCAATATAAAAATATGAATTTCCAAGTGGCCCTCAAATTTAGTGATTCATAGATGATTGATGGTGAAAATATTCCACCAGAACAGTGGTTCAGGGCCCAGCAGTTGCTAAAATGTGTAATAAAGGCAAGAAAGTTTACAATTTTTGTTTGGAAGTATTTATTTTGTTATTTCTATACTTCAGAAAGAATACATAAGATGTTCCCTCAATTCTTATTGGGGTGTTGGAGATGTTTATCAGAGTTAAAAAGCAATTGGAAACATATTTTTGCTGTTTTCCCAAATTCAGAAGTATTTGAGAGGGGTCTCTGAAATGATAAATCAGTTGGCCAGAAGACAGCTTACATTTATGCCCTTGTATTTTTGGGGGGACAGGGCCTGATATGCCCAAACAGCAGAACATTGTTAACATAGTGCATATTGTGAACTGTTACACAGGAAGGTAATTACTAAGAGATGGACATTTACAGAGGAGCCAAAGGTAGAACATCTTAGTTAATGAATCAGCTAGTAGAGAGTGATGGTAGTGGACTGAAAGGTAGGGTGCTTCAGGTATTCATGAAAAAGTGTTCCTGATGGTTTAAAGTTTAGAGAGCTGGATGCTAGGGCTGGTGATCCTTAAAGATGGTTTAAAATGATGAAATTAGATAAGTAGTCATTGTGTGATTGTAGGAGTAAGCAATCTTCCTTAAAGATCCATGAGAGCGAGATTTAATTAATGTACTTAAAATGCAGTTTTAGAGTTTTGAGGCAAATCTTTTGATATTTTATGAATATGTAATTATATGTATGGGTGGCTGGCAATTTGACCAGAGTCAGTATCACTGATGAGTCAGTCAGCCATTTGTGCAGTATGGCAGGTGTATATCTCAGTGGGCCAGAAAAAACATAGTTTCCTCTCTGGAAGGTGTTTTGGTTTCGACAATATCCTAATAGGTTTCTTGTGCAGAAACCTGTAACAGTTTTGCCAAGTTTATGGAGTAATCAGTGTAGTTCCTTTAAAAATGTTTTTCATCTGATGACACAGTTATCTGTTTTTGGCATTTGGCAAAGTATGAGTAGTGTCACATAAGGGATTTCTTTGTTTAACTTGTGTCACTTATTACCCGGACAAAAGTCTTTCACTAACTGCGTTATTGCTTCAGTGCTTACATCCAGCTAAATCCATTCTTGTGTAAGTATTGATGCAGAAAAACAAAAATGCACATTCCTTCACTGCTTTTTTGTATTGATCAGTTTGCTGTTTAACATGGGATATCTGACAAAGTCAAATCTTTTTGGTAATGCTTCCTTTTCTACTAAGCAATTTTACATTCAGTTCTTCATGGTGATTTTAATTTTTAGGGATTACATTTTATTTAAAAAGGCATGTGGACTGCTATCAGTTGAACATTTGACCTCTATAAGCAGAAATGTAAAGTGTTTACTCAACATCTAAAGCTTTCTTTTCAGTCAATGAGTATGTTATTTCTACATCAGTCCACAATCCACCCACACAGAGTACTTAAATATCTTTTTTTGTACTTCTGGGAACTGATTAGGCTAAAACGAATAGAACTGCATTGATGAATTTCCTTTGTGAAAATAAAATGTATTGTGTGTATGATCATCTGTTCAAGTCCAGTTCCAGGGTACTAATTTAGTTATGTTACATAAACAGCAGAAAAATCTGAAATGAAACTAGAAGAGTAATATGGCCTGGAACCCTGTAATGGTTGTACATGTTCAGTAGCATCAGCTTTCTTTAAATCTGGAGATATCATTTGGATATATCACTTTAGAAAACACTCACCTTAACAATTGTTCAGCCCAGATTTGTTACATAGAGATTTTTATTTAAAGTCAAACCACATTATTTTACACATGCTGGATCTTCCCATGTATTACTGCATCATCAGTAAATCTAAATAGCTAAATATTAATTGTTATATCTGTCTAAGTCAACAGTGGGCCAGCGATTAGTAGTTTCTGGCCATATCTATAACAGTGGCAGTACTACCATCTCAGAAAAATGTGTTGGGAATTGAAGAATTCTGCCTAACTTCCCAGGGAAGTGTACATGTATTCATGCATGCATATCTCTGAGAAAGCAATTTGCAAAGCAATCATTATGGGCAAAGGGGCAGTGGAACACTTTGGTTCACAGAGAGTGTGGTGAGAGATGTGGCTGGGAATGCTAGGTAAAAGATTCATCTCTGTAAGTGATCACTGTGCAGCTCTAGTCAGTTGTGGATATAGGAAGACCATACCTAAGGCAGTAGTTCATATTCACTTTATGGTCTTGGGGACAGGCTGCATTTGGTGAATTAGACACGTGCGCACTTTTATTCTAGTGGCTTGGTTCAACACCATCCATCTGGCAGCCATCAGACCTATTTGATGCAATACAACAGCTCAGAGGACTGAACCTTCTGTCTTTAACATACCTAGGTGCTAGTCAACCATTACATTTTGGTGACAGTGACAGGCCATCTGTGACACTTACTGGCAGCAGTATTAGTTGGATTCAGCTCCATCAGTGTTAGATGGTCATCACATCCTTCACCTTTACCCAGTTCAGCTTCTTTCAAGTAGTGATTCATTTTGTGACAGAAAGGGACAATTAGCTTATCTAATATATCCTTTAAGTGAATTTAACATTCTACCTCATTCCATCCCACCCTTTCAGCACCTATCCTATGACCTCTTAAATGCCTGTCTGGATTCCCCTCTCCACCACTTATTTCATGGGTCTGCAGTACTGTGAAGTATTTTAATACTGATCCAGGAAGTACTTGTCCCATATTCACTTCCTCTGCCACCCTTATCTTCCTTAAGGGTGACCCCCTTCACATCCTATTTGATACATTATGTTCTTCCTGCCCCTTCTTGTCTCTAGAAGTAAGCTTAGGTCTGAAGTGGCCTGATTTGAGATGAGACATCCCAATTTTAACATCAAATCAGCTTTCTGTCCCACTTTCTTGATTAGAATATTTCCTGTCCCAATTACTGATCAGATGACCTAGCCTGCCCACAAACCTTGACAGTCAGTGCTACATTACATGTAATTTTCAGACAGTGACCATTTATTCCTGAGTGTGAGAGTGAGCATGGAGGAAATTTTGAATTCTTGCATGTATCAGCAGCCTTCAAAAGTATTAAAGTGACTTTTTCCCCGTTGGTAGCTGAAATAGTAAAGGTGCATGGAACAGCATGATCTTAAAGATTGACTTTGTGGAGTAATTGTTTAATTTATTATAGTTTGGTGCAGAGGGAGGGCAGCCTGCAGCAGTTCATTTTAGCTGCATGACTCTCGATTGAGAATTGAGATAAAAAGGGAACATAGTGGAATAAGTTAACAGATTAAAGTATCTGGGAGGATTGGTTGAGGAGAAGGGAAGTCAGAATGAAGAGGTCAAAGTTAGAATCAGAGGGGCTGCAGCCAACTGGCACAGAATGTCAGGTGTGGTATATGACAGAAAAATGCCAAAGAACCTGAAAATTAAAGTGTAGAAAACTGTATGGTACAGAAACCTGGGCAGTAAAGGCAGAGAAGGTGAGGAAGTTAGAGGTGATGGAAATGAAGTGCCTGAGACAGGTGGTAGGATGCACACTGTGAGACAGACAAAGAAATGATATCAAAGCAGAAGGGAAAGTAGCTCCAATTGCAGAAAAGGTCAACGAGAGCAGGTTATTATGGTTTGGGCACGTGTAGAAAAGGAGAAGACAATCTGGTGAAGCAGATTTGGGACAGACAGGAAGAAGGCAAGAGGAAATGAGGGCATCCAGCTAAGAGATGGATAGATTGCGTGAGAGAAGACCTGCGACAGTCCAGCATGAGTGTTGAAGAAGGTAGGACAGTGGCATTGAATAGAGAGAGATGGCAACGGTTGACATAACTCCTTGACCCCATGTAGAAAATGGGAAAAAGTGGGTTGGTGATGATGATGATGATGCTCATGGCATTGAAAATCAACACTTTAATGTTGTCTTGATTCTGTTTAGTTATGTTGGAAGCTTTAAATGACTGACTTTGCCTACAAAAGGCACTATGGGAGTGGACAATGTCTTGGTCAATATATGGGTGCCTTGGGGAGGAGAGGTGCAGGCCATCCCTGGCAAAGCAGTTGGTTGACATATACTGTACCCTTTTAGAAATGACCCCAGATTCTAAGTCAATTGATGAAGTCCATTATCTATGTTCTTGACTTCCTTGACACATATTCTGAGATCTCAATCATTTCTCTCTTCGTACAGTCCAGGGAGTTATAATTTATGTAGTTTACACCCAAATATACAATGACTGCATCGTATGTGAAGCTGTGGTGCAGGTTTGGATTGCTTGTGTGATGTGGTGTATCCTGGTACCTGATATGCAACTGACTGTGACCTTCTCTTTGCACAGCCTGATGACTGGTGCATTGGTGCCTCACTATGGAGCCACCTACAATGAGGATATTGGTATGTGTAGTGGTGGTTTACATTATGGGCTTTGGTACTTTGTCTGTGTGACTTATGGGTGTATGTTTCTTAGAGGGTGCTGCCTGTAATGCATGTTTATAAGATTGCTGACAGTAGTTGTTTCTTGAGTTACATTTAGGAGGCCTCCGTGGTTGTTGCAGGTTACTTCTAAGATCCTCAACATTACTAAGTCTTTGTGTTTAGTGTAATGTTGTGTGGTGCTGACAGTTTGTTTACCTGTAGTGTCTTTGTGTGAGACATTACATAACTACATTTCTCACACATTGTGGCAGTTTGTTTATATAGAATGTACTTGTCAGTGAACATCAGATAATTCCTAAATTGTCTCAGGATGTCCATTTCAACCAAGCTGGCTACAGAGACAGCTGGAAAGTGCAGGTCCTTGGTTCCAGTTGCTTACTAATGAGGGCTGGAGGGAGTGTAGTTTTTAAGAGATTAAGGGTTACATGACTGGAGTGCTATCTGTTTAAAAATAAACAGTGCAAGTCTACACATGAAATGCAATGATCCACTTTGCACAAACTCAATGTCCTTTCACAACTAGTGATTAAGTACACTAAGGATTTCTGGAGTAGGTTATATGAAGAAAGTTATGAGTCTAGGTGCCTGCATCAATACAGTGCCTGGTTAAATGCCACTGTATGATGAACAAATCATTTGAACCCATGGGGCAAATAGCAAAACAGCAAACATAACGGTTCTACAAGCTATTATAAGCTGGGGCTACTAAATGTTGTTACAATGCTGCATTTTTTGGCATTGAGTTTGAACCCATTTTTGTACACCAGCTATTGACAAGTATAAGCTTCTGTTGGAATACCTCTATGTCAGAGGGTGACTTGACAAAGACTCCCAAATTACATTCTGCAAATCTTGATAATCAGATATTCTCATTTGATAAGTGGAGATCTGTGAAGTAGATGCCTATATCGTAGAGATCCCAGCACAGATCCAGGAAGGAACTTCAGTGGTCATCTTCATACTCTTAGGGGATGCACCCCCTGCTCTTACTCTGTGAGTCCTGTCCTTAAGCCATTTGGTTAACCATCTAACTGCATATAAGTCAGTTTGAAGCTCCTTCAACTTGTTTTCCTATATTTGCATGTGGTGTGGTATGGAATGCCTTGGTGAGGTAGATACCCTGTGTGGATAGCCTGCCCAGAGTCTATAGCCTGAGTAGCCCTGCCAAAGAACTTCACAAGATTGATTAGACAGGATCTACTATTGACAAAGTCAAACTGCTGGGGGTCAAGCCTGATAAAATTTTTGATGTTATAGTTAATTAGGTTAGTTATGATATGTTTCATGCTTTTGTATGTAAGATTCATTATGATGAGAGGTCTGTAAGTTTCTGTGTTAGTGTTAAGCACAAACCCCAGGTACTGACAGAGTGCTGTCTGGGCACCTACATCATCATATTTTGCCCAGTTTCATTACCTACCAAATGCTTTTTTGATACAAAACGAAAGCACTTTTTATAACATTTTTGATATAAAACATTTTCTGATACTACAGTGTGATTTTGCTTTCTGCATTGTAAGTGGATTGCTTTCTTTGTGGCAGTAATAATATATAATAATTAATTTGTGATGTTATAATATAATAAAATTAGAATTTGTGTCTTGTATGTCTCTGTCTGAACTATTCATCCATAAATATGCATTGTTTAGTAGGTGTTCTCAATTTGATTTTGGCCAGATATCACAGATTTTTCAGGTTCTTTGCCCCTGACTGTCCTCTGGAGATTGAGAGGTATGGAGAGAAGTGCCATTTTGGGGAGCTTTATATCTGCGGATGGGACCATCCTTTAAGACGCTCTTTTTTTGAGAGGTATCCAAGAAAAAGAGAACAGAAAACTAGATATTTTTCTTCCCATGGCAAAGCCTTGTCAAACATTCCCATAAAATGTAAGAGATTTACAGCTTTTCATTCCTTAAATGCTGACTCATTTCCTCCTTTTATAAGGACTAGATTTTCCTCTGTTTCACTTATAATTCCCAGTTCAAGGGATAAGATTTAAACTAGGAATGTTTCTCAGCTTTTCTTTCCTCACCATGGTGAATCTGACTCTGGGGAAAAGGTTTTCTTCATGCTCCCCCCTGAAGAGATGTATTTTTCTGATACCATTGCCTGAATAAAGGATGTTTTCAGCGGGAATAAATGGAAATCCCAGAATTTCTACAAACACATTATGGATTGTTACAGCTGAATCCCCCCATCCTGCACCTGGTCTTGTGTTGTCATTTTTAGAGGATGCTTTTTTAGCAGCTAGCAGTTTACCTGACTATTAACCACCTGCTCCAAAAATATCAGAGTGCATGAAGTACCGAAGACCTGTTCCTTTTTGCTAGCTCCTTCTTGTAAACTGAGAAAAGCCTTTGATGGGTTTTAGAATAAATTTATATTCCTCATTGGCATTCAGAATAGTAAATCAAGTTCATATATCTGAATTTCTGCTGGTTTCCTTTCAAGATATGAGACAATTAATTACTGACTTTCCTTTGATAGAAGCCAGAGCACTTCTAACTGTTATACTATTTGCTGCATCTTTACCAAACTGTATCTAAAATGTGCTAATGACATCGGTGATGCAGTATCCAGAGCAGCTGTCACTAGGTCCTCCCAAACCTTTGGGCAATCCATGAAAACTGAATAACTATTGACTCCCTCAAATGTTTTCTCCTCCCCACCCGGGCAGTCTTATGAAGCTGTCCAACAGTCTATGCCTTTAATTTTCTCTTTGTTCATTGTCAATTACAACTGGAAGTAGGATTCCCTTCTTTCTTTCCAAGGGATCCTTCCATATCTGTCTAATCAGACCTCCCTTTTCTGCCAATTCTAGACTAGATGCTGCCCTGGGGTTTAAAGAACCTGTTACCCCAGACCTAAGAAGGAAAGGATTTCATTCAAGAGTCTTTTTGTTATCAAAGAAGGAAGGAAGGAGGCCTGTCCTAGACCTTTGTTTTCTAAACCTCTTCATCAAGATTCCAAAATTCAAAGGCTCTCTTCAGTCCCCTATTACTTCTCTTTCTACCTCTCATTTTCCTTGTAACTTTAGATTTAAAAGATATTTACCATCATATTCCAATACGAAAAGATTTTGGATGTGTTTGTGTTTTTCAGTGTGTGGCTCACATTTTCAGATGTTCTTCATGTTTCACTGTTGCAGTCATTACATTTGGGTTATCTGCTTGGCGGTAGCCCTCAGCCGGCCTGATTATCAAAGTCTTGGGTCCTGCGTCGGTTGCTGTCTCTTCTTCCATGACGTCAGGTAGTCAGGGGTATAAAGCATGCAGCCGACGCCATTACATCAGTCTTTCTTGCTGTGCGGTGCCCAAAGCAGAACCACTTTGCAAGTGCTGGTCAGCCAACTCCTAAAATTTTCGTTTTCGAGTTTAGAACTGAAGTCTTCAATAAAGCTAGGTACCCCGTTGGGGATCCTTTTTCTTGCTCTAAACTGATGTCAGTAAAAGTTAACAATTGTATTACTTGTGGAAACCAAATACCTCATAAAGATTTTCATTTTGTACTGCATTCCTTGCTTAGGCCCAGACCACAACGCACAACGTCCTCGCTGTCAGTTTTGTGCCTTATTCAATCCTTGAACTATTCGTCGTCGGTTCATTTTTGCATCAAACTATTTCGGTACTCGGTTTAATTACCCAGAAATGGCTTCAGTAAGCAATCTGACTACAGACATTCCAAAAAAAAGGTAAAGATAAAGACAGACACAAGTCGCATATGTCGCATATGTCCAAAGCTGCTGACGATGCTTCCATTAAGCTAGTCACTAGTTCGCCGGTATTCAGTGAGGTGCTTTTGCAGCCCCTGATACCCGCTACTTCAGATTTGCAGGCGTCTACTGATACCCATTCGTATGCCGTGAGGTGCTTCTTCAACTATGGAACCTGTGGATGTCTCTACCTTGGTTGGGTCCGGAGCCGCTGTGCAGGCACCGGCTTCTGAGGGTGTATTCAGGCCTACTGACTTGCATATCAAACCAACGCCATCTTCTTCTTCAAGGCCTAAAACTCAATCCATGCCTAGAAAACCGACGTCCTAACTGCATGGTCAGGCCCACATGCCTAAAAAGCAAATGATAAGAATGGCTGAAATCCTTATTACTCTAATAAGGGGAGACCAGCCTTCTCCCTCTAAGAGACCTAGAACTGATTTTCCTTCTGATTCTTCTGATCAGGATTCTGAAACTTCTGTTTCTTCTGATGACCAGGATTCTGATGCAGAGGACTCCATACCCTCTGCTTCCCCTCCAGAAGATTTCTCTTTTGGTGAAACTTTGCACACTCTTAGGGAGCATTTCCGCTGTTAAAGCCAGGATTACTCCTACTCCAAAAAGAGGTTAAGGGAATTCTTACACTTACCTCAACACAGGTCTTTAGCTATCCCTCCTGTACTGGACATTGTAGATGATGCCTTCTTGGAATCTAGCCTAGCCCCAGACACTTTACCTCCAGCTCCCAGGAAACCTGACAGGAATTACAGAGTATCTGACTCTCACAAGTTCCTCTTTAAGAATCTTACTGTGGACCCAGAGACCATTTCACAGGGACCAAAAGGCATTAATGCTACTACTGCCAAAAACCCTAACCCCTCTGATAGAGATTCCAGGGCCCTGGACAGGTGAGGGAAGAAGGTATACACTTCTGCTACTTTGGCCATTAGAACCTTAAACTTCCAGTTTCATATGTTAAAGTATCAGCAGCATATTATGGGATTACTTAAACAGAAAATAATGTTGATTCCTGACTGTGCTGAAAATAAAGAATTACATGATTTAATGCATTCTGCTGAACAAGTTGGTAAACATACTTTGCAATGTGATTTTGACTGCTTAGAGTCATCTTGTAGGGCTGCTGTAACTGGGTATGTAGTTAGAAGGCATGCTTGGCTTAAGGAGCAAAGTTTGCCAGATCATGTTAAAGCTAAATTACTGGATGCTCCCTTAAACCAAGACCGCTTGTTTGGCACCAAAGCAGAAGAAGTACTTAAAAAGATGGAGGAAAAAGCTAAATCTATGCAAACTGTTAAAGATTTCCTGCAAGTACAGCCTCCCAGATTTAGTAGGCATTGGCCTTCCAAGAATTGGTCCTTTCCTGTCTTGTCCAGGTCTTTTCAGTCCAAACCTAGGAACAGCAGACCACCTAGGCTACAATCTCAAGGTACTCACAGGCCTAAGCAGTGGGGGGGCTCCCACTTCCAAAGCTGGAAGTAGTAAGACACCCCCCAGGGTAAACAGTCACAATGACTTCCTTAAACCTTCCAAGCCCTGCTCAACTGACTGCTCCTTTAGGGGGAAAGATTGCCCTACATGCAAAAAACTGGGAACTCTTTACCCAAAACAAATGGGTTTTAAATATAGTTTCCCAATGATACAGATTCTACTTCCACACCTTACCAACCCCAAACGGTTGGCCAGACCTACTCCCAAATCAGTTGGCAGAGGCTCAACAACAAGTTGTCTCTCTTCTAAGTATCAGGGCTATTCAACCTGTCCCAGCAGAAGAATGGGGACAAGGTTTTTACTCAAGACTTTTCCTGGTACCCAGAAAAGACAACTCTTGGCGTCCTATCCTGGACCTGTCTATCCTAAACACATTTTTGGTAATCCCAAAATTCAAAATGCTAACTCTTCATCAGCTGCTTATCATGTTAGGCAAAAACACCTGGTTGGCAACACTAGACTTAAAGGAAGCTTACCTGCACATCCCAATAAGGGAATCTTGCAGAAAATACCTACGCTTCAGAGCAGGCTACATGCACTATCAGTTCTCTGCACTGCCTTTGGCTTATCTACTGTGCTCAGGGTATTCACAAAGTGCCTAGCTCCAGTCATTGCATTTTGCAGGCAAAGAAATATTCAAATATACCCATACCTGGACGATTGTCTAATTCAGGCAGAAAGCCAGGACATACTGTTAAATCATCTGGCATTTGTAAAGAAACTTCTAACCTCACTTGGGTACACCATAAATGAAAAAAAATCTCATCCAGTACCCTGCCAACAGATTGTATTCCTGGGAGCAAGCTTGAACACAACTTCCCAAGATGGCTTATCTCACGCCAGAGAAACAAGTTTATTTGACAGCCTGCTTCAAACTACTGGCCACAAAGACCCAGCTATCTGCAAGGAAAATTCTGCAAGCCCTGGGGTTCATGGCCTCTTGCATTCTACTAATTCCATATGCAAGACTGCATATGAGGAAACTACAATGGTATCTAAAAAGCCTATGGTGTCAACATTCTCAGGACCTGGAATCAATGATTACTATCATTCCTTGTATAAAGACAGAGTTCCTTTGGTGGGCAGAGGCCTGCTACCACAACAAGGGGCTCCCATTCACTCTACCCCCTACTGCCCAAACCCTAACAACAGATGCATCAGACTATGCATGGGGGGCTCACTTGGCAGGGCAGTGCATTCAGGGCAAATGGAACCCGAGTCAAATGCACCTGCATATCAATCAAAAAGAAATGTTAGCTGTACAGAATTCTCTGACAGCCTTCAAGGACCACATTCTTCCAGGAGAATTATTGGTAAAGACAGACAACACCACTGTTATGTGGTACATAAACAAGCAGGGGGAACCCACTCATACCCCCTCTGCAGACTAACCATGGCTCTGTGAAACACAGCCTTGAGCTACCAAGTGCACCTACAAGCTCAGTTCCTGACAGGCAAGCTAAATTCACTGCCAGACGACCTAGGCAGAAATCTCATGGACCCACACGAGTGGAAACTGGAACCAAAGGTATTCAACATGTTGAGAAACAAATGGGGGAGCCCTGTTTGCCTCCCCTTAAAACTACCAATTGGACAAATTCTGCACAAGGACTCCCCACAGACAAGCTTGGAAAGTGGATGCCCTGTCCTTCACTTGGGAAAGCCCCTCAGTTTATACCTTTCCCCCTCTGCCTCACCTCTCAATGGTTCTACTAAAGATCAAACAGGATAAACCAAGGACAATACTCATTGCACCAGACTGGCCACGCCAACACTGGTAACCCCTCTTACACAGTATGTCACTGCTGGAACCATGGTACCTGCCTCAGACCCCTTCCCTGCTGTCCCAGCAGGAGGGCCAGATTCTGCACCCCCAGCTTCAAACCCTGAACCTTGAAGCCTGGCTAATTACCTGAGCTCTCCAATACCATCCCTCAGTAAGCAAGTGCTGGATGTCATCCTGGAGGCAAGGAGGCCTAGTACTAGAAAATCCTATGCTGAAAAGTGGAAAAGATACTGCTCCTGGAGCCGAACTTAGGGGATGGACACAACAGTGCCCAGCTTACCGCATGTTCTTCAATACTTAACAGAGATGCTTCACAAGGGCCTTTCCTTCTCTTCTATTAAAATTTATGCCTTAGCCATTTCAGCACATTATAATACTGAGCCTCCCCTCTTCCTTCACCCCCTGCTGAAACAATTCCTCAGAGGGGCCAAAAAGTTAAGACCACCCAGGAGAGCCCCTACTCCAGCCTGGGACCTTAACTTTGTATTGGAAAAGCTCACTCTACCTCCTTTTGAGCCAGCTGCAACTGCAGAGTTGAAATTCCTTTCTTGGAAAACAGCCTTACAGGCCCTCATGGCAGTGGAGCCCTTCATCATCTTCCATGCGGACAGGGTGTCCCTCAGGACCAATCCTTCCTTTATTTCTAAGGTGGTATCCAGTGTGGCCCTCAATCAGTCCATTCATTTTCCAACCTTCTTTTCTAATCCACAGAACAAAGGAGAATGAATACTGCACTCTTTGGATGTGCACAGACAACTTAGATTTTATTTAGACAGGGCTAAGCCTCTCAGGAAAACTGAACAGCTGCTAGTTGCCTTTGCTGTAGGGGCAGAGGGGAAGGCCATTTCAAAGCAAACCATTTCTAAGTGGATAGGCCATTGCATTCATTTCTGCTATAAGCACCATTGAAAACCCATCCCACAGGGGATAAGATCACATTCCACCAGGGCTGCATCTAATTCTACAGCCCTTCTCAGAGGTGTTCCTACCAGGAACATCCTAAAAGCTGATACCTGGAGTTCTGTACATACCTTCACCAAGCATTACCACTTGCCATTTTTTTCTAAATCCAGAGCTGGTTTTGCCACTGCAGTCCTGCAGGGCCTAATAGCTAGTCCTAATGTTCTCTAATTTCCTACTCCCTTCCTTAGCTTTGGGAATCTACCCAAATGTAATGGCTGCAACAGTGAAACATAAAGAACATAGTACAGTTGTGTGCACTTACCATAAATGTAGATGTTCGAGTGTATTCACTGTTGCAGTCCTGGTTACTCTCCCTCCAGCCCCCTGACTTCTATTGGCTATACCTCTCTTCTTGTTTACTGTATTTAAGCTTTCTGATGTATTTGCTTTTTGTTAGAGGTGTAACCTTGTATATAATTGCTTCCCATTATGGGGGCACCTGACATCTGGGGCAAGAAAAACTGATGTAATGGCGTCGGCTGCATGCTTTATACCCCTGACTACCTGACGTCATGAAAGAAGAGACAGCAACCGACGCAGGACCCAAGACTTTGATAATCAGGCCAGCTAAGGGCTACCTGCAAGCAGATAACCCAAATGTAATGATTGCAATAGTGAATACACTCGAACATCTACATTTATGGTAAGTGTACACAACTGTACTTTTTGTGTTTTGCCTTTTTGTTTATCTACAGCTCCAAGAGAGTTTACAGCATCTGGCTGTAGTACTGGCCCATTGCACATTACAGTGCATTCAGAATTTTCCTTACTTAGACATTTGCTTGACTTTGCATATTCCTTCTCAAGATGTAAAGAATCTCTGGCCTCAGTAATAAAATTTTTCCTCATCGTGTGATTTCAGTTGAACAAAGATGTCTACTCATTCCTTCCCACAGGACAATATTTCTGAGATGTCTTCAGGATTCAATGTGCAGGACAGCTTTTCTTTCTCAAAAGCAAAGTGAAATGCTACAGAGAGATTTCTGATATTTTTGAAATAGATTCTGGAAACTGTCATGGCATATCTCCAGATATTAGGTTTCATGGTCTCCATTATTCTTAAGATTCCTTTGGCCAGGGTTCACATGATTCAGTGGTTTCTAAAATCAGTTTGGACTCAGTACTTGCACGCTTTTTTATTTCAAATTCTACTGCTGTGACTTGTGAAGAGACTATTACTTTGATGGGTGAATCGGTTAACTCTCTGCCCAGGTCTTCATTCCTCCCTTCCAGTCCCCACTCACTTTATAACCACTGATGCATCAAACTTTGCTTGGGGAGTTGTATTCAAGGGAGTGAAAGTGCAGGACATCTGGAGGAAGCAAGACAAGTTAAAACATATTAATGTAAAGGCAATGATGGCTCCATTAACTGTTCTCAAATCTTTGAACTATATTTGGCTCTAGGGCCTCTACTACTAATCACAGTCAACACCCCAAGTAATGTGCTACATAAACAAGGGGGAACCATGTCCTCCCCCTTTTCAGATTTACTATGGTAGTCTAGGATCTGTTATCACTGTTTCTTGTCCCTACAGGCAAGCAACATTCTATCAGAATAAAATACTGTTGCAGACAAGCTGAGCAGGACTACGACAGACCCTCATGAATGCAAGTTGAACCCAGTGGTCTTCTAGGAATTTCTTCATCTGTAGAGAAGTCCTCAGATAGATCTGTTTTCCTCCAGACATGGCAATTTTAGAAATTCTGCTCCAGGACTCCTTGCAATCATGCCTGGACAATTACCAAAGACAATTTTACAAACTTCCTCACAGAATGGACTTACAAAAGACAGGGCTTGTTTGATACACTCCAGTCTTTAACATTTTCATTTGAGTGACTGGATAATGAATTTTTCCTAAGGACTTGGAGCAGGTATTAAAGGAGGCAAATAAACCTGCTAACAGAAGATCATATATGCATAACTGGGAAGGATTTTCTAGTTTGTTCCTACTAAGGACCAGGACCCTTTTCATGCTGTAACACCTCTGGGTTTTCAGTATTTGTTTGAGTTATAGTCTTCCTGCTTTTTGTAATGTACTCTGTTTGGATTCACCTCTCAGCCACATCTGCCTGAATGTCCTTAGATGTTTCCTTTCTACCCATTCTCAGTTCAAGCAGTTTTTGGAGGGGGTGCTACATCTGTTTTCTTAGAATGCAGGTGGCTCCTCCTTGAGATCTTAATTTTGTTTAGCAAAATTTGACACTGTTTCTTTCTGAACCAGTTCAAGAAGGCTGATTTGAAGGGCTTATTATGGCAAACAGTGTTGTTGTTACAAGTTCACATGGTAAGTCATTTCCCTCTCACCTTCCACAAAGATATGTAACCTGTGCTTATGCCTTAAGTAGTTTCATTGTTTACATTGGGCTAGGCTTTTAATCTCCCTGTTTTCTTTTTAGAACTAAAATTAAGGGAGAAAGACTCTTACATACACTGTATGTCCACATACAACTTGGGGTAAAAACCTCCAGGATTGCTGACCAGCTATTTCTGTTATATGAAGGTCAGAAAAATAGACCAAGCAGTGTCGAAACAGAATTTCTAAATGGTTGCCCTATTTGTTTGCTTTCTACTTTTTGTTGTTGTTACTTTTTGGTAAGGTCAGGGACTGTTGTACCAAGGCTCTGATCTCTAATGAGGCTTTTTTGGAAACGGGTGGACTCTAGAAATATATTACAGGCAGTAACTTGGTCATCTACTTAAGCACTACAAATTAGATTTGTTCTATAGGTTCAGAGTAGTCATTTTTAGGATTATTCTCTTTAGGTTCCTGAACTCTGATCCATCTTCCTCCTCCCTTGCTTGCTAAGCTCTGGTATTTGCCCCATATAGCTTAGGCTACCACAGCACTGATCAAATAATGAACATAAAACAGTTGTGGAAGTAAAACATTGAGTGCCAGTATCAATATCACTTTTTTTTTTACATTGAAAATTTTCACCTTGTTTGACAGGGGCTAAAAGTGATTTAAAGTGACAGTGTCACATTTAGAGATTAGCTAGAAGTCATATGATGCTATCCTGTGTACTGAGAACACACCCTTCCTGCCTAAATTCACTACATACTACTCATTTACGTTCTCTGCTTTGGAAGTCACCGTGGCTTGTGGGGGGTTATGTCCCCATGGCTTGTGGAGGGTTATCTATATTCCTCCAGAACTCCATCATATCTAGGCTTATACAGTGAAATAATGACCTAGAAATACTCCATGTATTGTTAATGTAAATAAGATAATCTACAATATACTAGTCAATTACCAGCCTCTTTTCATGTTACCAACAATGCATGCAACATACCTAAACAAACTGAGGTCACCATACCTCTCAACCTTCAGAAATCAAAAATATAGACAAAGGCTCTTGGAAAGCAGATACATCCAACCAAAAATATGGACAGCAAAATTTCTATACCTAACATCATAACTCTTCCTCCTTCACTATGAATGTAGGATGCTATCACTCAGAAACAAAGTGTAAAAAATCTTGAGTGCTACAATGGCTCAAACTATAGCCACATTTTACTCTGAAATGGATGATATGACCTAATAATTATTAACATATGCAGTGTTTCCATATCTCAGTAAACCAGCAACCTGAAAGGTAGGTGGAACTACCTACAACATATTAAAACTAGGTACAGCAAGACAGCTGAAAAGATAAATGCCCATCAAAGGAGAAACTCTGCTACAGGAGCCATAGTGTACAGAGATGCTCTCCAGATTACATGAGGATATCAGTTTAGAAATCAGTCCCTAAATGTAAGGGTACACCATAACATGCAAAAAGATTATCTGTAATCAAATCAAAGCAAATGATTATTACTCAGACAAAATTCCTTTGAACTGAACACAAACAAATACACACATCCACCCACACACTCGCTGTCTCAATTCACTACAGCATGTCTTTGGGATGTCAGAGCAAAGAAAACCTCCACTGACACAGGAAAGACATGCAGGCTCTACACAGGAGACAGCCCATCCACGAAGTAAACTGCAGAAATAAAGTTTATAAGACAGCAGCACTAGTCACTGCACCACTGTGCTACAAACTTTACTTTGGTGCTATACTTTGCAAAAGAAGATAAACCAGAGCAGGAAGAAGCAATTCAGAAGGCATGGATGTCTCAAAAGAGATGCAAGGATGTTTTTTTAACCAGTAAATCCAGTAAACACAAGTGCTTATTATCAGAGAAATATCATTATGCAAAGAACACTAAAGTCAAAGTCAAAGTAAACTTTGTCATTCAGAAATCACACAAGTGCAAAAACTGAACGAAATTCCGCGTCTCCAGATTCAATGTGCAGACAACATATACTCTATTTTCACAGACATTTACACATATAACACCTAGCTACTACTGCGGCGGTGGTGCTGCGGTAGCGTTGTCACCTCACAGTTAGACATTGCCTGTTCGATTCTCAGTTAGAGCGTCTTCTGTATGGCGACATGCGTGAATGGGCATTCCTTCATTGAAGGTTGCGCGTTAGGCCCAGCAAGCCAGCACGTCAAAATCTACTGCCAATCATTAGTGGACCAGAGTTCCGCTGTGGCAACCCCTAACCAGGAAAAGCTGAAAGAAAGAAGAAGAACAGGCATAGTAATTCCAAGGTAGAGGCCTTTCTCTTTTCTGAAAGGATCCCTGTTTTTGTTGGACCCTCCTGCCATTTTATTTTTAGGTCTCGGTTTGCTCTGGAAGCTTGTCTGGATTGCATGTTTTGCTTTTTGAAAAGAAAAAAAAAAGGGGGTTTTGGAGGATTTAGAAAAAAGGGAATGAAAAAAATCATTGTAATTCTCTGTATCAGTTTGCCTCTTTTCATTAAAATGTTTAAGTACCTGAGCAACAGAAGGGTCAAATAAAACCTCCTTATCCAAAGGCAAAATGTCTCATCATATTAGCAGTAGCTGTAGCCCTGGATGCACAGCGTCAGCACAGTCATACACACTCTTGACAGAACGTTTAGAACCTTGAAAAAAGAGTATCAATAGTATGATTCAGAAAAGACTCACCTTCTGAGGAAAATGTGGTAGAAACGTTCCTCGGACTGTCTACACCAGTCAGTATGTACTTCAACATATTAGCCTAGTAATACAGGATTCTGCATGCAGGAGCTGAAGAACAGAACATTCTGTTATCAAGCCTGTCAAAAGGTTTGGCATCCTTGTCCAAAGGTGAAAGATTACCATTGACTAGAACATTGTAAGGCATTGAAGAAGAAACAGAAATAGCTGCTGGGTCAGACCAGAGGTTAGGAAGCAAATACTTGTTAGACTGAAGAACTTTATAAAATTAAATCTGTCTGCCTTTTTAGGGATTGAAGATTGAATATCAGGATTATTGCAAGCAGAAAATAAAAAAAAAAATCCTCCAAAGTTGGCATATCAGAAGGAATAGACACAGAATGTGGCCTATCTAATTTTAAGATATTATAGTATTTCCTTAAGGGGGGGACATCCATTTCTTCTCCAAAAATATATAATTCATCCTAAACATATTTTCCTAGACACAGTTCATAGGTAGGTACTAGGCTATTGGCCCTAGGGCCTATACAAGCCCAGCCAAAAATGTACCCTGGCTTTCGCCACCCAAGAAAATTATTTTCCTGTGCCCCTGTCAAGCAGAACCACAGAAGTGATCCCTGGGGTGAATTTCCTATTACCCATCCAATCATCAACATTTTTCTTGAAGACTGCTAATGAGGAGCTCTGTTTGGCATAGATAGGTAGTCTGTTTCAGAGTATGGGAAGTCTCTGGGACAGGAATCTATCCCTCCAGCATGTTCTGTTTATTGTGGTGAGAAGGTTTAGGTCCCTAGAGCATGTAGCTCGGAGGGATTGGGATTTCTTTAAGTGGAGCATGTCCAGCAGCTCTGGGTTTGACATAGCTTTGTATGTTAGGCAGATATGTGACGGAGTAAAGCTGGAGTTTTTTGAGATGGTCTGCGTAAGGCATCTGTTTGAGGCCAGTAATCCTCTTTGTGAGGTATTTTTGCGGCCTTTCCAGTTGTTGTAGATGTCTTGTGAGGTACATACCAAAAGGGGAGTTGTACTCTATAATGGGTCTAATGAGTGATGAGTAGAGGGGAACAATGACCTCTTTTTTTCTGGATGAGAAACCTTTTGTGATGAGGTGTGCCACGTAGAAGGATTTCCTGACCACTTTGGTGATGTGATTATCAAAGGAGAGGCTACTTTCCACCTGTGTCCCAAGGTCTCTTATCACACTTTCGGTGTTAAGTAGACTACCGCCTATGTGGTAGTTCATGGGTACAGAATTTTTACCAAAGGGGATGACAATGCACTTTTTGGCATTGAGCTTGAGACCATGTCTTTGACACCAGGCATCTGTCTCAGTGAGGCCCTTTTGTAGGATGTCCACATCGTTAGGAGTTTCAATTATGGCTCCTAGTTTGCAGTCATCTGCGAATTTAGTTAGCCAAAGACCTTCTGTGTTAGCCTGTACTTCAGAGAAGTAGATACCAAACAGGAGAGCACCCAGGACTGAACGCTGTGGTACTCCACTTGTCACTGGTCTGAAGTCTGATTTGGAGTCTGCTACTTTCGCAGTGTGGGTTCTTTCAGTAAGCCAGTTGGCAACCCATCTTGTGACATAGGGATTTATACCTAGTTTAGTGAGTTTATCTATAATTCCAGAGTGGGGGATGGTGTTGAATGCCTTGGCGAGATCTAGATAGGCTGTGTGAACCACCTTACCCTCATCTATGGCTTTGGTGACTACTTCAAAGAAGTCTATCAGGTTTAGGAGACATGATCTGCCTTTTACAAACCCAAACTGTGTGGGGTCCAGGGTTTGGAGATCTTCAATGTCTTTATTTATGAGTTCCATGATGATACGTTCCATGGCCTTGCAGATAAGGCTCGTCAGGCTAATGGGGCGGTAGTTCCCGGGGTCTGTTGTGGCCCCCCCCCCCTTTGTGGAGTAGGATAACTGTCGCGGTGCACCATTCAATGGGCACAAAGCCTGAGGTGAGGCTATGATTGAACATGGTACTTAGGTGGGGTGCCAGTTCATTCTGTAGTTCATGTAGAAGGCAGCCTGGGATGTTGTCAGGTCCCATGGATGCTGTGTTCTTGGCTTTGGAGAGTGAAGTTTTTACCTGTGCAGCAGTGATTACAGGAACTTTGTATTCTTCTGGTATAAAGATGGGCCCTTTAGGGGGTGAGAGGGGGGTAAAGTTAGCACTGAACCTATCTGCCAGGATGTTGGCAATATCAGTTGGTTCTGTATATTTAGTGTCATTGTGCTGTAACTCAGAGCAGATCTGAGTGTTGCCATTGAGATTTTTGACATAGCTATAGAATGCTTTGTGGTTGTCTTTAGAATCAGTGGCAATTTTGTTTTCATAACTAGCTTTGGAGGATTTTATGAGGGATCTCAGCTTCTTACTGAGGCTGACCAGGGAGTTCCTCCAATCGTGGGATTTTACTCTTTTTTGCAACAGTTTTTTTCTTCTGTTGTAGAGTTTGTTTATGGCAGAAGACCACAGATTGGCTTCCTTTTTTTGGAGGATAGCATCTTGGTTCTGTTAGGGATAGCACGATCCATGCACTCATGTAAGTGCTTATAAAGTGCATCTGTATAGCTCTGGGTTTAACATAGCTTTATATGTTAGGCAGAGATCTCCTCAGAGTAGGCGATATGCTACAGAGTAAAGCTGGAGTTTTTTAAGACGGTCAGTGTAGGGCATCTGTTTGAGGCCAGTAATCCTCTTTGTGATGTACTTCTGCGGCCTTTCCAGCTGCTGCAGATGTCTTGTGAGGTACATTCCAAAAGGGCTGTTGTACTCTATAATGGGTCTAATGAGTGCCAAGTAGAGGGGAACAATGACCTCTTTTTTCCAGGATGAGAACCCTTTTGTGATGAGGTGTGCCACATAGAAGGATTTCCTGACTACTGTGGCAATGTGATTATCAAAGGAGAGACTACTGTCCACCTGGGTCCCAAGGTCTGTTATCACACATTTGGTGTTAAGTAGACTGCCGTTTATGTGGTAGTTCATGAGTACAGAGTTTTTACCAAAGGGGATGACAATGCACTTTTTGGCATTGTGCTTGAAGCCATGCCTCTGACACCAGGTATCTGTCTCAGTGAGGCCCTTCTGTAGGATGTCCACATCATTTGGGGACTCAACTATGGCTCCTAGTTTGCAGTCATCTGTGAAATTCATTAGCCAGAGGCCTTCTGTGTTAGCCTGTACTTCAGAGAAGTAGATACCAAACAGGAGAGGTCCCAGGACTGAACCCTGTGGTACTTCACTTGTCACTGGTTTGAAGTCTGATTTGGAGTCTGCAACTTTTACATAACATAAACGATAAAAATGCTGAAGACAACACTGTCTAAAAATCTTGAATAGTGAACATCTCCACCAGTGTAAACCCAGGAACAAGTGCTAACATGTGTCCTCTGGGGTGAGACTTCCAGAAGTTCAACATTGTGATCTTCAACGTATTGATCTCCTATATTATGTTACTGGCAATATACATTTCAGGATTGTAAGCTTCAGTCTTGTTACAGTAAACCTGTTTAGACTATCTACTGCACAGGAAGGGATAAAAGGTGGAGAAGTCTAAACACAAACACACCTCAATGCTGGTCAAACAACATGACGTGCTTGAGCTTCCCCATGTCCAATTTACCATCAGCAAAATCATATACCATATCTTGGCAAACTATAGATCCCTCTCTGAGACCCATGAAGCCCATGCCACTTACTTAAATGTACTGTAGATTCTCCCCATTCAACCCAGTATCATATTCATGGGTGACTAACTACCCCAATATAAATTGGGACTCATACACTACCTCAACATGCAGGCTCAAATGTTCCTGGACTTTATTAACACAGATACCCTAGCCCAGCAGGTCCATACATCCATTAAGGTGCGCTAACATCCTTGACTTTACAAAGCTGGGGGAACATTCACCCCCTCCCCATGTAATGTCTTCACTATTCAGGTCAAACCATAAAGGTTCTGCTTAAATGTAGGACCCCAGCTAACTCTGGAAATTTTCAAGCCCCCCCCCCCCCAACCACTGTGAACACTGCTGCCTATGCAGAACTGTTCACAGACACCCTGTACAATCATGTAAATAGCTAGACAGAAAGAGATGTACTAATGCAAAGCAAGTATAGGACAAACTCAAAAAATAAGTTGCCATGGTGGAATCCCAACATCAATAGGTTGTATATAGAAAAAAAAAAAAAAGAAAACCATTGGCTAAAAATAGAAAAGGCTATGCCCAGTGAGATAATAACTCTCTCATCAATCTAAATAAGCAATGTGAGGGACTAATCAAGTCTATCAAAGCCAAATTTAAGGTAAAGATAACCTTCCAGGCAAAGGACTGCCACAACACTTTCTAAACTATGTCCTCAACTTCAAAGGCAACACACAAAAAAGTGCCAAAACTAATTGTGAATGGATTCACTAGTACTGGAGGTCAGAGAAACTCTACTGACTGACAAATATTACTCCAGTTTTTACCCTCTCTCCCCCTGTCACCCTCCAGGAAGTACACTCAACCATAACTCTTTCAACAATCACTAAGTAGCAGGCCTCAAAGCACTGTCTAAGGCCAGGAACGCAGCATCAATTATCCTGATAACATCTCATGATGCCTCCTAAATAACACAACACATGACCTATCAGGCCTACTAGAATCTCTGTTCAATTGTAGCCTCCAGACAGGCTTTGTGCCAAGTGAATGGAGAACTGAAACTGTTATCCTTCTTCACAAAGAGGGCCTCTACAAGCTCGGACAACTATAGAGCCATATATCTGACTAGTCTCTTATGCAAAGCCATAGAAAGAATCATCAAGAAAATGATGAACAATGGCATTGGAAACATACAACACTGGAACCAACCCAATTTGTTTTCAATAAGAGCAGGTCATGCCTACTCAGTCAGGTGGACTTCTTCGAGAAGATCACTAAAGTCATGGATGAGGGCAGAATGGTACACACAGCCTACCTTGACCTGGTCAAATCATATGGCACAATACCTTACTTGGGCATTGTAGATTAACTCAATAAATTAGGCATAAACCCATATGAAGTAATACAATTTTTTTAAGGATTGGTAGTTTTGTGGTTATAGATAGGACCTCAGAAGTTAAAGATTGGGATGGCTATCTCCACAAAGAGTTCAATCACTAACAGACTCCATCAGGGCTTGGTGCCGGGACTTCCTTTTGGCATCTATTTCTCTGAAGTCAAGGCCAATGTCATGGGCCCCTGGCTGACCATGTTTGCAGACTACTGCAAACTAGCTCCAGTTGTAGAATACCTCACAGGCACAAATACGCCTCAAGAAAGCCTGGAACAAACAAATAACTGGTGAGAAAACCATCACCTACAACTCAAAGAAATACATAAGAGTATCCATTAGAAAGATAGCTACTGGAAATTATCACATTGATAATACACCTGCAAGAGTATTCCAGTGGCCAGAGGTTTGGGCATGCATGTTTCAGTAACCTGGCCTTTGACCATCCATGTCTATGCTGCTGAGAAAATCATTTGATGTTGCACAACTTATAAGCAAGGGTATGACATCTAGGACCAAAGATGCCATTGTTCATCTGTACTCTGCCCTCATCAGACCAGTCATTGAGTGCAAGTCACTCTTCTGTATGTATCTGACAAGACAATAACTCCTCAAAGCCCTAGGCCTGTACTTTGTGGGGAAATCTATGCCTGATCTACAAGGTATCATCTGATCTCTGTCTTTCTGATGGCCCTATTGCACATCCTCAAAACAAATAGCATCAGAAATTCCCAATCTAGGGACTTAAACCTCATCTTCAACATAAATAGAACATGTTGGAGGGACAGCTATGTGCCTCAGAGACTACCTTTCCTCTGGAACAAACTTCCCATCCATGTGAAGCAGAGTTCTTCCATAATCAAATTCAAGCATACCTTGGACCAGTGGATGGGGAATCAGAATTTACCCCTCATCTGGTACCTGTGCATCTCTTGGACAGATGCAGCCTGTAAATGCTTGACCACCAATTGTCCAAGCCTATACCCAACCCTTATAACTACCCTGGGAAATCAAATCATGTAGATACATTTGGGAAAGCAGAGCTAGTCTTAAAAAGAGTTGTAGGGGCTATTAGCTAGTAAT
Organism: Protopterus annectens; assembly: GCF_019279795.1. Taxonomy (NCBI): domain Eukaryota; kingdom Metazoa; phylum Chordata; order Ceratodontiformes; family Protopteridae; genus Protopterus; species Protopterus annectens. Next base: position 1,007,338,019 of record NC_056734.1, on the reverse strand, counting down.
CACCTATGACCCTATAAATCCATTCAGAATCCCTTTTTACTATTTTTGTACATGGGGTCAGAGTATCACTTCAACAGCGACAATCATCTAGAGCCAGGATTCACACAGCTAGGTGGCTAGACCTGCTGATATTAATCTTCCATACCTCACACACACATGCACCCTCACACCTATGACCAATTTAGGATATCCAGTCCACCGACTGCATGTCCTTGGAGTGTGAGAGGAAACCAAAGCATCTGGAGAAAGCCCATGCAAATACAGGGAGGACATGCAGACTCTGGACAGACGCACACCAGCTGACAATCAAAGTGATGAACAATGCTGTCTGTTCCACCACTGTGTCTTACACATAATGTTGGGGTCAAAAATAAGGGAGCTGTTAGGCAGGAGTTTGGATGTTAGTCCATGTTTTTGATCTGCAAGTCACCCGATCCCATTCCAGACTTTCTTTGGATTACTTAAAAGGAGAAGATGCTCTCTTCCTTGAGTAGTAGTTATGGCTTTAAAAGCAAGATGCCTGAATTCTTTTAGGTCTACAAGTCCAAATTTAATTCAGCAGTCTTAAGGAAGCCTAGACCTTATCTCCAAGTTTAAAGAGATGCAAAAGGATAAAGTTAGTCATGGGTCAACTTGGTGACATATCCTTTCTTTAGATAATAGGAAATATTCCTCCTGCTGTCAAGAACACAATTCAAGACAATTTAATCAATTAAATATTTTCCTGCTTAAGGTGGGCTAGTTGTAGCAAATGGATAGTGGTATTTTTCTAACGTGTGAATATGGTTGTAAGTATAATGTGCATTTAATGTAATAATGGTGATGGCAGGACAATGGCCACTTAGAATAGGGCATACCTCTCAACTGTACAGAGTTTTACCTCCATATTTTTGGTCAGTTCCTCTTAATATTTGTGATCTTCTGGCAAAAACTTGATTGCAGTCACTAAATAATGACAGATATTTGAGCTTCAGACTTCATATCCCAAACTTTGAGAGTATTGTTAAGTTGATTGGTCACATCACACCAGTGAGTGCTGAAATCACTCAGGATAATGCATTCATGAAGTCCGTTAGGAAGAGAGAGTGTTTGAAACATTAATTTAGCTGAATTATTTTCAGTAGCTTCATGTTATTAACAACATACCTGGGGTGGCCTAATGGTTAAGGTGTTTGCCTTACAAACACAAGGTGCAGGGTTTGAGTCTCACAAGGGATAATTGGGCTAGGCTTAAAATGGCTTGCAAGGGCAGTTAGCTTAGTACTAATCTATGAACCTAGGACTCCAATATCCATCCAAGCATACTGTATGCCTTTTCAGAATACCATGCTAATTTCACCTGATAATGTTCAGCCAATTTCTCCCAGTCCATACTGTACATTGTTGTGGACAACAGAAGACTGTCCTAGGTGACTGGCTTAGGATGACCATTTCAATCATCTACCATTAAGAGTAGTCTTGTAATAATGAGGCCTAACGTAAGTTTATTAGGAGTAGGAGACAGCAACTCATTCTGTTTTTAGTATTTGTGCAAATAGTTATCAATTATGACTTTCAGTACAACTCTTTTTATAGTGACTATATTCTGTGTCCAGTGTTTAACACTATGGCTAATTGCTATTTCCTCAGAAGTGATCTGTGTGTCACAATTACCAACAAAAACTTCACAAGAGGAAGAAACTTGTACAAATATTAGAGGAAAAAGCACATTATGACATGCGGCAGTCCAATCACAGTAAGACAAGGAGGGCCAATCTCAATGAGACAAGGAGGGTATTATACTGATACATCCAGTTAAATAAAGTCTGAGGCAGGTACTACCAACAAAAGAAGACTGTATTGTTTTATAGCATTAAAATTCATGCAGGTCAGTAATGCCATTGCATAAAACTCCCTGCCAACAGGCAATTATATCTTTTAGAAAGCACCAGAAATTTACATTTTGTTCTCAACCACATTATTCCTGACCTGCCAGCTCAAGCCATGCATACCTCTCAACTTCTTAGAGCACAAAATCTGGACAAAGCCATAACTAATGGGTGACAAAGGCCTAAAAATAGGGACAATTTTGAAATATTGCTCTTACAAACTTAGGAAATTGATAGAATAACATGTTTTGCATTAATATGAATTTTCTGGAGACTGTTAAGTCTAAAACTCGAATATCTGTCATTATTCTCTGACTTCAGTCTTTAAAAATTTGCCACTGATTTGCCAGAAAACCACAAAGTTATGAAAAACAGTCCAAAAGTACGAGGCAAAAATCTGGACATTCTGGGAAAATCTGTGCAGTTGAGAGGTACGTAAACTGATAGTAATGTAGGTATGGATGCAAATTATACATCTACAAAACAAAGACATTTTGCATCATTTTCAGTCAAATGCCCTATTCTCCTACAACAATCAAACACTAATCTTTTTCAAATGTATGCAATTTATGGTAGAGACCTACACTAGGGTAATAATCTTAAATATTAGTAGGTAAAAATTCTTTAAGCCATACATTTTTCTGGGAAAGGTTCAGGAAAAAATAAATAAAACCTCGCAGAGCTCTTTGAGTGTCTAACTATTGTCCTGGCTGGCAAGCATTCCCCCATTTGCATACACCCCAGTGCTAGTGAACATATGTGATGGCTACTGTGATATATTAACAGGAAACTAAATTCAGGATTTCTACAATACACCGATACATATGTAGTAACATCTGCTGTTTTCGCCTTCTAGCATTAAGTTCAGATATCCTGCAAAATCAATAATATTTACAAATATGACAAAGATCAGAAGTTTAGTCTGATAAAATAATACACCAACATATATAGCACTTGTTACCACAGTTCTCTGACACTAATTTGTAAACTCATCACCAGGAAACACACAGATGAAAACTATATTTCTATATCTTAGAAATTTTCTTTGTTTTGAAGTTTGTCACCTGAAAGCCCCACTGTAGCCAGAGTATCGTTCCTTATTACTCAGTGCACATTTATTGTTTCCATTGTCATCACCAATGCAAAGTGCACATAAATTAGAAGGGAATCCATTTTGATTGGCTCCTGGAACACAACTTTTGGAGAAGAATTGACTTGTGGCTGGGAAATAAAATGATAAAATATCAGTTAGCAAAATTAGTCATAAAATTCCAGAGTGACAACATCATTGCATAAACATTCAAACTAAACAACAGAGGTATTATAAAGTGTATTATAAAGTGTAGTTTGTTGACATTATCTGTTAAACATGCTGTTCTGAAAACTTGAAAACAAACTGTTGGCAGTTTTTCTACAGCGATAAGCTATCATTGTTTATAAAGAATGCATTGTGATTAATAGCTGTTGCTATTGCTTAAATTCAGAAATTCTGAGGGATTGCTAAACCTCTATTACACAATCAGTACCACATGTGCTACCAGAATACAAGGGAAGAACACAAAGAAAAAAACAAAAAAAAAAACTTTTCTTTGTGATTCATGTCTGAAGCAGCCATAAACCCAGGTTACCAACCTTGTCTGGCCTTTCTCAACTCCTTGTCTCTTATCCTGTCTGTTTCAACACTCCTTATTGCTAACAATTGATTGCAGTGCAAGTAAGGGCTCCTGCACCCCCTCCCCATAAATATCACCTTTGAGAATAAGGACTTTTCCTTATGGAAGTTGCTGCAATTTGAGATAAGTAAGAAACCTTACAGAGCTGAAATGTGAATTCTTGACAGCTGAGAGGGGCATTTCCATCTACTACTTATAGAGCAGAATGCACACTATAATATGGTTTGGTATCCTGTTGACATCCTACAACATGCACTTACTTGCATATGCATGGATCAGCTGTGGCTGTGATACCAATGCTTAGGCATCCCAGTACACCAGCTCCAGTCCCAGCACTTCTGGCAATAAGGGAGAGGGAAGGAGGTGTTCATTCCTCACCCAGTCAATCCTTTGGTGACACAACCCCATTCCAAAACTTGGGCCCCAAGTGCTTACATACTAATTCACCTCCTGCATCAACAGGTCAGCTTTCAGAAAAAAACAATGAAGTATGAACAGTTACACATTTGTACTGACTGAGAAGCTACTGTGTTCCTAACAAACCTGACTGTTATGCCCTACCAACCCAAACTATGACAGCCGCATTCATATGAACCCTATGGGTGGATACTATGAGTGACTGCCGCATCCCTACTGACCCCGAGGGCCACATCCCTACCAACCTGAAGTATGATTACCACATTCCACCAGTCCTTGACAGTAGTTACCATGTTCCTACCAACTCTGAAAATGACTACTGTATTCCTACCAACCCTGAGTGTAATACTTCTGCCAACCTTGAGAATGGCTAAGATATCTCTATCAACCCCAGGACTGGCTACTACATTCCTACCACCCCTGACTATCATGTTCTTGCTAACAAAAAGAAAGAGAGACTACAGTATTTTTGCCAGCACAAAGTGACTATAACCCATATCAACTCTGACAGGGACTAGCATGTTCCTGCTGAAAAACTAGCCATATTATTATAAACCCTCAGAGTATATACTATATTCTCAATATCCCAGAGAGGACTTGCTACATGCCTACCAACCCCAAGAATGACTAGCATTTACTTGCTAATCCTAAGAATGGCTTTTATAATCCTATCAGCCCTGAGCACCACTAACTTCCAAGGGTATGAAGTGGAGACTTGTACAACAAATTTCCCATTGTGGCCATAACATGTAGGGGAGTGTCTGCCATTTCTAGTCCTGAGAAGTAGATTGCTCCTCCTTATCCACAGTGCTGTATGCAGAGGCAGGGCAAGTGGGCAGTCAATGCACATGACTCTGTAACTTTCCACATGCAGAGGCAGGGCATGTGGTCAGAGCACCACAAATTTCATGGTTCACTAGATTACTCTGCATGCAAAGACAGGGCAAGTGGGCAGGGTTTCACAAATCCTATACCAGTAAGTGCAGTGCTGCATGCTAAGGACAAACAAGTGGGCAGGGATTTACAGAATGCATCACTCAGAAGATGAATGCCAAATGCCGAGGCAGAGTGAGAGATCTTCACAACTTGAATGGCTCAGTAGGTGCAACCATGCATGCAAAGGCTAAACAAATGATGCTAACCTTTTTGTGCTCTCCTACGGCCCCATTAATGGTTACCCGTGGACACTATCTTTTGTTGACTGGCTTTATCAAAACTTGGAAATATCCTGTATCTTTAACTGAATACTTGAATTGGCCATGCTTCAGTGAATTGGCTGTGCCTCACACATGGTGTTTTCATAATCTCTGAGGCTAAGTAACTCAAAGTAAAGAGAAAATGTGAGTTTCTTTCTCATATTGTCCCTTTTCTCAAATTATGAGGCCCCTCAGAGTTAGTGTATTTAGAAAGTGAAGGGGAAAACCCCCATGGGGGAGTTATAGACACAGTCACCCTGCTAAAACAATATTTGTTGACTTTTTGTGAGATTTTAAATTATGATTTTGTATGTTTGCATTATCAAGTTTAGGTGTTTCGGTTAAATATGAGCAGCAATTACTTTAGACTTGATTTGTCATTACTGATTGAGTTTGAACAGCAGGCTTCAGTATCTTGGTTTAAAATGTACTTTATGGAAGCTATCCATGGTTAAACTGTAATGCACAAAACAAAGTACAACAAATTCAGTACCTCTGGACAAGTTTCTGAATCCACACTTCTCTCCTCCTAAATGACGTGACTAAAACAAATAATTTGAATGCTGTGGACAGCAAAGGAAGCACAGGCAAAAGTTAAGGAATTAACTTCACTGGAGATACAGCAACACTGGGCTGTTTTGGAGTCCATCACCTGACACAGTATTTAAACGTTTGTACTCCATAAGTTAACCAGGCTACCTGACTTAAGTTTCGGGGTGGGGAGGGGAGGCTAGTACCCACCCAAGTGCAGTTAAATAATTACTTTTTAAATGAAAATATTGTGGGTCAACTGCAACCATGTGCAAAGGTATCAGAAGGCACATAGTATACATGCAGAGTAAGATTTACTGTGAACAGAGAAACAGCAGTGATGCATGCATACTGACCACTTTGTGTAAGTCTCTCATCTGAGAGCAAAGAAGTAGTTTGTATTTATACCTACTAGGAGGATAAAATGTTAAAAACTGGTTTATAAAAAATTTCAAAGTGAATTACTAGCTTTAGGGAGTATTCATACCCAGACAGATGGCATTTCAAGCAGTGATAGACCATTCCTGGCAAGTGCTTTTAGGACTTAAGGTTTTACTGCATTATAGGAATATTAGGCACTGTTCTTTTAACTTATTATCTGTAAAAGAAATGTATAACAGAATCTGTCACTAGGTTACAGAATCATTTTAAATTAAGTATTAAACAGTCTCAAAATATATCAGAATTAAAAAAAAGAGTTGATGATGGTAATTCATAAGAAATATGTTATGTTTGTAAGAGTCTGCGTTCATCAAAAGCATATTGGCTGAATGGAGGTAAATCTGGAATTTCCAAGCAGTACCTTAGATTTCTAGATTCCACTGTTAACCTCAGTCAACAATAACAAAAAAGAAAAGATCAGAGCAGTGCCACTCTTTGGCATTGACTCTAACAGTGACAGCCGTTACAGTAACACTAAACGGTAAGTTGTGCACCTGCCTGATGCTGTAGCTCAGGCTGCTGCGAGTGGTGTGCTGAGGTTAGCAGCTTGTTTAATGTAACTTAAGTACAAGACATAATGAGTCTGCCAGTTACAGGTCCACTAGGCAGCTCTGAACTTCAGCAAACTGAGTAACTAGCTGCATGTGCTCTTGGACAACCTGCTCCGTGGCACATCCCCTCAGATGTAGTTACTACTGTTGCTGTTGTGTGATGTCCTAACTGTACTGCACTTGGGTAATCCGCATTAGTGATGCACACACACACACACACACACACACACACACACACACACACACACACACACACACACACACACACACAGTCACTCTGAGAATACAGAAGAGTGAGTGCCTCCTCTGCTTCCCAGAATCCTATGGTGCAGATCTGGCATGGGAGAGGGATCAGGGCAGTTATGTGCAAGCAACAACAACACTAGAACTGCCTGAGGCTGGCTTATAAATATATCAATGAGCTTTTCTTTTTTTTTTTTGTTAATGATTAATATAATTCTTGCCTTAACTCAAGTCATACCACATAGTCACTTTGGTAACACTGACTCCTCTGTGCCTGCATGAGTCAGAGGTTATGGGCTTATCAAATCAATTCAAAATATAGACAAGAATGGAGTCTACATGCCACAGTTAAGTCAGACCATGTGTCTCCAAAATGTAAGAGTACTCTAGTTTTAAAGATGATGATAAATTATTTAATTTTCCAAGGTAATGAGTTCCTCTTTGACTTTCTCCTTAAACCAAAATGTTCAGCCTTGTTTCTGCTTAAGATCCCTGTTAGCTTTAAAAAGGTAGTTTTTTAAATGATCAGGCTGCTTTATTTATCATATCTTTGTTTTGCATGTAAATATTGCCCAGTCCTCATACATGGCGCACATTGCACATATCCTGGAGGCTGTCCCCAATCTTATAAAAAGTAGCATGAAATGAAAGAAGAAAATGTTTTCTTTTTTACTACTATATGAACTTTAAATGTTAATAAACAATAGTCCAACTCAATGACAGGATACATAATTCATTCATTTTACTGTATTTCCTTTATTCTAATATCAAAATCCCAAACCACTATTAAGATGCCCTATTATTTGTTCCTTTTTATCCCCACCCCATCTTATTTGTCATATTGTCTCTTTCCTCAGTAGCTTTGTTAATACCTTCTCAGTATTATCTTCATTCCTGGGTTATTATCTTCTATGCCCAGTACTTATAGTTACTTTTAGATATACTTTCCCCTAGTTCTCCCCATAATTTGTTTCTATTTCTCTTCTATTTTTCATTCCTGCTAATACTTCAGAACCTCTTGGTTCTTGAGTTTTCCATTTAATTGTAGCTTTTTTTCACCACCAGCTATAATAAAGTTGATAGTGCTTTAATATCTTTATTTTTAATTTCAAAGCAAACCAGGAAAGTGTGCAAAGCAAAACTCTAATCTAAACGACAAAAGCACACTGACACCCAATTCCTGTAGAAAAATGCCACACCATAAAGTCCGAAGGTTACTCTCTTTAATATAAACTAATGCTTATATTATACACTGCGTTTTCATCCTGTCACATCAAAGACTTCATCAGATATACCATTAAGTGAGCAATCTTTGTAATATATTCTGCCCCCTCCATTACATCACCCAATCAGCGTTTTATTCCAATTAACTAATTAATAAATGTTCAAAACATAAACCTCAAAATTTCTTAAGAAATCTTATATTCTAAAGTTAAAAATAATGTCAATATATTTTAAATAATAGCCTTTCAATGTTAAAACAGTAAAAAATCCTATAATTTACTTATAAAAATAATATCAATACTTTGTACATTGCAGCAGGTGGTACAACACGACACAAACGTAAATAAAGGACAAATGTACACAGCTTTAACTTAGATTTCCATCTAGTAACTATACCGTTATAGTTTGGCTACTCTAAGCTTTAAGACTGGTGCTAAAGAAATGTAATCATTCAGCCCTGGCTTCCAATTTTAGTTGCCAAAATAATTCACAAAATTCTATTGTGGTCTCCCAGCCCCCCCCCCGTAGGTCCATGTCGATTTTCTCTATAATATAAAACCCATACTTGGCTGAATTACAAGTAGTGGAATGTCTGTAAAGGGCATTATTTTCTTCCATTTTTTTAATATCATTAAGATGTTCATAGATCCTTCTTTTAAACATTCTGGTAGTTTTCCCTATATAAAATGCCCCACAAATGCTGCATACAGTAATATATACCACTCCAATGGTGTCACAGTTTAGAAACTGCAGGGAGAAACATTGGTTTTAGACGAAAGTGGGACAACACTCAAAACTAATGGGTTTGTAAACTGTGATACCATTGGAGTGGTATATATTGCTGTATGCAGCATCTGTGGGGCATTTTATATATGGAAAACTACCAGAAAGTTTAAAAGAAGGATCTATGAACATCTTAATGATATTAAAAAAATGAAAGAAAATAATGTTCTTTACAGGCATTCCACTACTTGTACTTCAGCCAAGTACGGGTTTTATGTTATAGAGAAAATAGACATGGACCCATGGGGGGGACCCTGGGAGACCACAATAGATTTTCATGAATTATTTTGGCAACTAAAACTGGAAGCCATTAAAAAGCCAGGGCTGAATGATTACATTTCTTTAGCACCAGTCTTAAAGCTTAGAGCAGCCTAACTATAAAGTACAGTTGTGTACCTACCATAAATGTAGATGTTCGAGTGTATTCACTGTTGCAGTCATTACTCTTGGGTTATCCTGCTGTCAGGCTACCCTCAGTCGGTCAGAATTCCAAAGTCTAGGTCCGACGTCAGTTGCTGTCACCTCTTCCCTGATGTCAGTGCGCCAGGGGTATAAAAGATGCAGACAACACCATTTTCTTCAGTTTTTCTTGCCCCAGATGTCAGGTGCCCCCAAATTGATAGGCTGAAAAATATGCCAATAAAAATGCATGCACAAAAATAACATTTCCTTCATCTACAAGCAAATACACCAAATAGGTTGTATAGGATAGAGAAGTGCAGATAGACCCAGCAAAGAAAAGGAGGATGGTGGGTGGGTAACCTGGACTGCAACAGTGAATACACTCGAACATCTACATTTATGGTAGGTACACAACTGTACTATGTTCATTGTGTTTCACTGTTGCAGTCATTACTCTTGGGTTGAATCCCAAAGCTGAGGAAGGGTGGCTGGGCTAAATAGGATTAGGAGAGGCTATGAGGCCCTGCAGGATTGCAGTGGCAAAGCCTGCTGTGGACTTAGAGTAAAGAGGTAAGTGGTAGTGCTTTGTGAAGGTGTGCACTGAACTCCAAGTTGCAGCCTCTAAGATATCTTTGGTTGGTACTCCTCTGAGGAAGGCTGCTGAAGTGGCTGCTGCTCTGGTGGAATGAGGTCTAATGCCCTTAGGCACTGATTTGCCATGTTGAAAATAGCAGAAATGGATGCAATGGCCTATCCATTTAGAAATAGTCTGTTTTGAGATAGCCTTTCCTTGTGATCCTGCAGCATATGACACCAAAAGTTGCTCAGTCTTTCTGAAAGCTTTAGTTCTTTCCAAGTAGAAGGTAACTGCCTGTGTATGTCCAAATAATGCAGAATTTTCTCACCCTTGTTCTGTGGATTAGGATAAAAGGTTGGCAAGTGAATGGTTTGGTTAAGGGCCACACTGGACACCACCTTAGGCATAAATGTAGGGTTTGTCCTCAGAGAAACCCTGTCTGGATGAAAAATGATGAAAGGTTCCACAGCCATGAATGCTTGTAACTCTGAGACTTGCCTTGCAGAGGTTATTGCTAGGAGCAGTGCTGTTTTCCAGGATAAGAATTTTATATCTGCTGTTGATGCTGCCTCAAAAGGAGGCAGTGTGAGTTTTTCCAAAACATAATTGAGGTCCCAGGCTGGAACTGGTGCTTTCCTTGGAGGCCTAATGTTTTTGGCCCCCCTGAGGTACTGCCTTATTAAAGGATGAGAAAAGATAGGTGGTTCCGTATTGTAATGGGCTGAAATGGCAAAGGCATGAATCTTAATTGATGAGAAGGAAAGGCCTTTGTTCAGCATCTCAGGTATTGTAAAATCTGAGGGATATTTGGTACACACGTGTCAATGCCTTGTTCCTGGTTCCAAGCACAGAATCTCTTCCATTTTTCTGCATAAGATTTTCTAGTGCTGGGCCTCCTGGCCTCCAAGATAACATCCATAACAGCTTTTGAAAGAGGAGTGTTCTGAATGGCTACATTATCCGCCATGCTGCCAGATTTAAGGTCCTGAGTTGGCTGTGCAGGATCTGATTGTTTTGTTGGGTCAGCAAGTGAGAAGTTTGAGGCAATATCCATGCTGGACCTTGAGACAAGCTCTTTAGGATTGGGTACCAGTGCTGGCATGGCCAGTCTGGTGCAATCAGTATCATTTTTGGCTTCTCTTGTCTGACCTTTAGGAGTACCCTGGGAAAGAGAGGCAGTGGGGGAAAAGCATATACCATTAGATTTTTCCAGCTGAAGGATAGGGCGTCCACTTTCCATGCTTGCTTGTGATAAATCCTTGTGCAAAATCTCTGCAATTGGCAGTTGTGAGGGGAGGCAAACAGGTCTATGTCTGGGCATCCCCATTTCCTTATTATCATGCTGAAGACTTGTGGATCCAGTTTCCATTCATGGGGATCCATGAGGTTTCTGCTTAGTTTGTCTGCCAGAGTATTTGTTTCTCCTGGCAGGAATTGTGCTTGCAGGTTAATTTGAAAAGCCAATGCTGTGTCCCATAAGGTCATTGCTTGTCTGCATAGGGGGTAGGGATGTGTACCTCCTGCTTGTTTATGTACCACATGACCGTAGTGTTGTCTGTCTTTATCAGTAACTGTCCAGGATGAAGCAGGTCCTTGAAAGCTGTCAGGGCATTTTGAACAGCTAGCATCTCTTTTTGATTGATGTGAAGATGCATCTGGTTTGCAGACCATGTGCCCTGAATACATTTTCCTGCCATATGGGCCCCCCAGGCATAATCTGATACATCCAATGCCAGTGTCTGTCTGGCTGTGGGTAAACTGAATGGCAAACCCTTGTTGTGGTGATAGGCTTCTGCCCACCATCAAAACTCCTGTTGTAGGCAGGGAATGCATGCAATTACTGTCTCCAGGCTGTGACAATGCTGAGTCCAAACACTTTTTAGGTACCATTGTAGTTTCCTCATATGCAGTCTGGCATATGGAATTAGTAGAATGAAAGATGCCATGAAACCCAAGGCCTGCAGGATTTTCCTTGCAGATAAGTGGGTTTTTGTTGCCAATTTTTTGAAGTAAGTAGTCAGATGCTTTTGTTTGTCTGGCATGAGATAAGCCATCTGGGCAGTTGTATTTAAGCTTGCACCCAGGAATATTATCTCTTGAGTGGGCACTAGTTTTGATTTCTTTTCGTTTACTGTGTACCCTAGGCCAATTAGTAATCTTTTTATGAATGCCAGATGCCTCAGAAGAATCTCTTTGTTCTCTGCTTGAATTAGGCAGTCGTCCAAGTAGGGATATATTTGAATTCCTTTTTGTCTGCAAAATGCAATTACTGGTGCCAGGCATTTTGTGAAGACCCTGGGCACAGTAGATTAGCCAAAGGGCAGTGCAGAGAATTGGTAATGCATTGAGCCAGCTATGAATCTGAGGTATCTTCTGCAAGATTGCCTGATTGGGACATGCAGGTATGCCTCTTTTAGGTCCAAAGTTACGAGCCAAGCCTTCTTGCCCAGCATGGGCAGTAGCAGCTGTAGAGTCAACATCTTGAATTTTGGAACTTCCAGAAACGTATTTAGTATAGACAAGTCCAGTATTGGTCTCCAGGTTCTGTCCTTTCTGGGTACTAGAAAAAGTCTGGAGTAAAATCCTTGCCCCTGCTCTTGTTGTGGTACTTGCTGAATGGCCCTCATGTCCATGAGGGCTGCAATTTGTTTTTGTGCCTCTGCCCATTGATTGTGTGGCAGGTCTGGCATACCTTTTGACCTTGGTAGAGTGTGAAAATGGAACCTGTAGCCTTGGGACACTATGTTCAGGACCCATTTGTCTTGGGTAACCATTTGCCAATTTGATGAGAAAAGTGCTAGTTTCCCCCTAAGGGGGCTGCCAAAAGAAAAGTGCTTGGATCTGGTAGAGGAAAGTCATTGAGACTGTTTCCTGTAAGGTTGTGATTTGTCTTCTCCGCTTTTGGAGGTAGGAGCACCCCATTGTTTAGGCCTGTATGAGCCTTGGGGCTGAGATCTGCCTCTGGGATGCCTGTATCTGACTCTTTGTGGTCTGTCTGACACTGGAAAGGACCAATTTTTAGTGGGCCAGTTCCTGCTAAACCTGGGTGGTTGCACCTGTAAGAAATCCTTGACTGTCTGCATGGATTTTGCTTTATCCTCCATTTTTTTCAACACCTCTTCTGCTTTAGTACCAAACAAAGTATCATGCTGTAATGGTGCATCTAATAATTTTGCTTTAACATGATCAGGCAGATTCTGTTCCTTTAACCAAGCATGCCTTCTAATAACAGAACCTGTAACAGCGGCCCTGCAAGAGGCCTCCAGTGAATCATAACCACATTGCAAAGTATGCTTTCCCACTTGTTCAGCTGCATGTAATAAATCCTGCAATTCTTTATTCTCTGAACCTTCAGTATTTGTCAACAATATCTGTTTAAGCAGTGACATTAAATATTGCTGATATTTAAGCATATGAAACTGACAATTTAAAGCCCTTACAGCCAGGGTAGCAGAAGTGTAGACTTTTATCCCCCATCTGTCTAGAGCCCTAGAATCCCTATCAGAGGGGACAGGGTTTTTTGCAGTGGAAACTTTAACCCCTTTGGGACTCTGAGATATAGTTTCTGGGTCAGCAGCAGGGTTTTTATATAGGAATTTATGAGAATCTGAGACCCTGTAGTACCTGTCTGGCTTAGCAGGTGTAGGGGATAAAGAGTCAGGGGATAGGCCAGACTCTGAAAATACATCATCTACAATATCCAGGACAGGTGGAATAGCAAGGGGTCTGTGCTGAGGAAGTAGCAGAAAGTCTCTGAGCCTTTTCTTAGATTCAGAATAATCTTGGCTCTCCCAGTGGAAATGCTCCCTCATGGTATGCAGGGTTTCCCCAAAAGAATAATCCTCAGGAGGAGAGGCTGAAGGAATGGATTTTTCAGCATCAGAATCCTCATAGGGAAGCATGGAGTAATCCTGTTCAGAAGAGGAATCAGAGGAAATAGAAACCTGATCAGAAGAATCATACTCAGTCTCTTGCCTAGGCCTCTTATCAGGAGAGGGATGAGAGCCCCTGATCAAACTAATTAGGTCTTCGGCCATTTTGAGCATCTGTTTTTAGGCATGAAAGTCTGAGAAGGAGAATGCTGTACTTGTTTCTTTGTCTTTAGAGCTGCTTTAGTCTTTGTCTTTGAAGCTGAAGATGGCTTAATATATAGTTGTATAGGTCCGAAGACACCCTCAGAAGCCGATGCCTGCTCAGCGGCTCCGGACCCATCTGAGGGAATGATTTCCAAGTGTCCAATACCTTGAGTTTCCAGAGGTCCAGTCGGCTCCACGTGGGAGTCGGAAGTGGATTGTGGCTCTGAGGTAGCGGGCGCCAGGGGCTGCAAAAGCGCCTCACTGAGAACCGGCGACTGGCCTAGCAGAGGCTTCTTCATTGGTTTTGGACCTCGGATGCCTATCCTTTTCCTTGTCCTTGCGTTTTTTGTAAATACCGGTTGTCGGCTGGTCCGACAGCATTATATAATTAAATCTTCGGCCAAAGTAATGAAATGCAAAATCGAACCGACGCTTGATAGTGCATTAGTTAAATTTAGCACAAAACCGACAGCTAGCAACATTGTGATCAGGGCCTAGGCAAGGAATACAGTAAGAGTGAAAATCCTTATCAGGTATTTGCTTCCCACAAGAAATACAATTGTTAACTTTTTCTGACATCGGTCTGGAGCAAGAAAAAAGTTTCCCCAATGGGGTACTTAGCTTTAATGAAGACTTCGGTTCTGAAATTCGGATTTGAAAATCTCAGGAGTCAGCCGACCGGCACTTGCGAACTGCTTTTGCTTCGGGCACCGCGCGGCAAGAAAGACTGAAGAAAATGGCGTCGGCTGCATCTTTTATACCCCTGGTGCACTGACGTCAAGAAAGAGGCGACAGCAACCGACGCCGGACCTAGACTTTGGAATTCTGGCCAACTGAGGGTAGCCTGCCAGTAGGATAACCCAAGAGTAATTACTGCAACGGTGAAACACGATGAACATCAGTATAGTTACTAGATGGAAATCTAAGGTAAAGTTGTGTACATTTGTCCTCTATTTACATTTGTGTTGTGTTGTACGTCCTGCTACAATGTACAAAGTATTGATATTACTTTTATAAGTAAATGATAGCATTTTTTTACTGTTTTAACATTGAAAGGCTATTATTTAAAATATATTGACATTATTTTTAACTTTAGAATATAAGATTTCTTAAGAGATTTTGAGGTTTATCTTTTTAACATTTATTAATTAGTTAACTGGAATAAAATGCTGATTGGGTGATGTAAGGGAGGGAGAAGAATATAAAAACCATTATGCCAACCTCCCTCCCAAATGTATAGATTTCTTGCATTGGCCAGGAATCTAACCCAGGTCACCTGCTTGGAAGGCAGTTCTGCTCACCATTATACCCCAAATGTTACTGACATCTTCATTCAGACTTCCCTTCTCCTCAACCACCCCTCCTAGATACTTGAAGCTGTTAACCTGGTCCACTATTTTCCCTTCTACCTCAGTTCTCAGCTTCTTCTGATTTCTCCCATTTGCTGACATTACAACTGTCATGTCTATACCCAGTTTCATCCCATGTGCCTTCCGTTTTGCATTTTATTCCCCTGTCATTTGCTGAAATTCTTCCTCAGAGTCTACCTATAATGCTACATCATCTGCATACAGCAACTTTGTTGATCTGTTCCCCCTGACCTGTTTTCTAATGTAGTCCATCATCAGTGTAAACATCCATGGGCTCAGAACAGAATCCTGATGCAGTGGGCTCAGAACAGAATCCTGATGCATATCCACTCCAAATTGGAACTCCTGTGTGTGACTGAACACTGTTTGCACTTGAGTCACTGGGTTCTTATGCAGAGCTTGCACTTCTTCCAATATTTCTGGGGCTTTGAACCACCCGAGGACTAGTCAAATAAGATTTCTTGGGACCATGTCATATGCTTTCTCTATGTTATTGTTTTTTATTGTACTGTTTTTGAAAATCATAAAATTGTTGCTCTAAAGATGTTTTTGATATACGTTGGACCTTTTCTCCCTGAGGCTCCAATGAAAATGGGTACTTACCTGGTCAGACTATCCCAGTAATCATCTGTCAATAAATAAATAAATTACCATAGTTTCCCATCTTTGTAAATGTCTATAAATCTTCTGTGTGATCTGCCCCATGCAATGAGGAGTCTACAGCCCTCTTTGCTATCCAAACTCCCAGATACTTCATTTAGTAATTCCCCTCTCACGTTTGGATACTTGCAAACCAGTTCCTACATAGGAACATAATTTACAATAATAATTTTTGCTTTGTCTTCATTTATCTTATGACCAGAAATGTCCCTTAATTGGTGAAACAATTGCACTAAGTCCTGATCATGGTTTGTTAAATATATAATTATATATAATCACATCATCTGCAGATAAGGTACTTTTTTATCTTTTCCATACCAGTTCCATCCCTTTATATCCTACTTGTCTTATCATTTGTGCTAATGGCTCCAAATATAATGCAGATAACAAGGGAGAGGGAGGGTGTCTGTGTTTTTTTTTCCCACTCTTTGCTTGAAATTCCGGTGTTAATCCCGTTTTTTTTTTTTCAATGTTGCCTTAAAGACCCTGTAAATCTCATGCATCAATAAAATAAAATTTTGTGGAAGTCCCATTTTATACAAGAATTGTCAAATGTACTATACATACTTCCAGTTTACTAAATCAAAAAGAGACTTTCCTTCTAATCAGATGGCCAGATACATAACAACCCCCCACTCCTGCCCAGCAATTCAGGTCCCATTTCTGTGCCCTGCCCCCTTCCCTATGCATTCAAACCTGAGCACTGTAGCATGTAGGGTCTAAACTATACAACAGTTGCTACAGTTTATAACCTGCCTGCACAGAGCATTACATCCCTCAGGTTTTAATTAAAAAAAAACTTCCTTCTTATAAAGTGTACAAACTGCTTGCTACAAATATAGCAAATAGTTGCTAGAGTTTACAGCCTGCCTACACAAAGTGCAAATGCTCATGTTTTATTTAAAAAAAAATCCTTCTTATAAACTGTAACAAACTGCTTGCTACAAATGTGTCAAACAGTTGTTACAGTTTATACACTCCCTGCACAGGCTTTAGTTAAAAAAAAAGAGATGTTTATCTTTTAAACTGTAGCAAATTGCTTGCTAGACTGTAGCATGCAGGTGCTACAGTTTAGACCACACATGAAGTACAGCACTCAAGTTTGACCACAAATGCAATACTGGGTTTTAAAAGGTCAGGATCAGCTGATTGCTCCCCCAACACTTTGCACCTGGTGCAGCTCCACTCTTGCCCTGCCCTAGCTACACTATTGATCATATTTGTTTTATTTATATTGTCAAAGGTTTGACTACCCTTTGCAATACCACATTGATCTGATTCTGCTATATCCAGTAGAATTACCACAAAACTTTTAGCTAGTATTGCTAAAAATACTTATGGTCATGGTTTAGCGTTGAAATGGGATGGTAGGAGTCTGAGTTAACTGGTTCTTTTCCCTCTTTCAGTATTACTGTTACTACTGCTTTCCTCCACGATGTTGGCAACCTTTTTTCCTTTAATATATCATTAAACAATGTATACCAAATTGGTATCATCTTCTGTTTACTTGCCTTCCAATACCTTTACTGGAACTTCATCAACCCCTGGTGATTTACCTTTTACCTGACACCATAACTGCTCCTCTACTTCCTCTTCTGTTAGAGGTTTCAGCAGTTATTTTCTCTCTTCCTCACCTCATCTATGCCCCCCATGTCTCTTATAGACAAAGGTCAACAGTAAACATTCCCTAACTAACATGGAACGGGTAATCATAAATTCATCACCAGGCTAGCCCCCATGTCTGTTACAGATAGACTGACAGTAAACATTCCTTAATTAGCCTACCCCACATAACCACACCTCTCAACCTGGAAACATCAAAAATCTGGACAAAGCCCATGAAAAATAGTCAAAAATCTGTATGCTGATTAACATAACATTTGCATATATAATTGTGTAGCCCCACCTACTCCAATGGAATTGTGGGACACCAACTTTTAAATGCAAACCGAAGAACAGACAACCAAAGTATGATCATGAAACACAAAATAAGAAGAACAATAGTGTTTTATTTATTTTAATATTTGAACTTGTGCAAAACTAAAATACAATATTCTTTTAGAAAAATAACACTTGGTGCAGCTGCCCTTGCCTTCAGCCTTCTTTAAATAACATAAAATATAAACCAGAACAATTTTTTTATTACAGTATTCTCCTTCTCTGGAACAGGCTTCATACCAATGTGAAGGAAAGCTCTACCCTAACCCTATACAAAAGTAACCTGGACCAATGGATGGGAAATTGGAAGTACATCCCAGGTTTAGCACCTATGTCTATAATGGACAGAGGCAGCATGTAAATCTTGACCTATCTTACATATACTCCTTAAAATATCCTCTAAGGCACATAAACTTGCAGGATACAATTGGGATGCTTGGCTAGGCTTATAAAGGCCCCAGAGGTCATTAGTGTAGTATACACCTATAAACCTATGAAATTACCCATCAAAGTAATTGTCCATAAATCCCCAATCTGAGATGATAAACATACCAATAAAATAAGTGACTAGAATTTATTGTAAACAAATCATAACATACACATACTCACTTAATGCTCTTAAGGCAATAATAACATCAGGTTCAGTTATACATCATGGGTAGTGTGGTAAAATGTTTTCTTCACCCACTATGAAAAATAGGGTAAATCAGCAACAGTTAAGTACCAAAAGTGGCAGCATGGAATAATGATCAGCTCCTGTATAAACCCATCTTGATAGCATTGCCATAGAACCAATTACTACATATACCAAATCAACTCATCCAAGAACAGCATAATACCCTACTCACTCCATAAAACAACTGCCAAAGGCATCCTGCTCTCCCATCCTTCCTACAGTATAAACCATCAAATCCTTAAGAATCTATGAGAATGCACATCAAATACACCCAGACCTATATCACTAGGTGAACACCATCTTGTCTAAACCACAAGGGATCCCTATAAGTAAAATTCCACTTCTTCAGAACCGAGAAACCTAAAGATGCTCTTGCCCTTGCCACCCTATGATTAATCAATTTCCTGATGGTCTCAATCACCCTAACGCTAACTGCTGACCTCCAACCAAACCTGGGAATGAGGACTGACTAAATCACACTGCAAAAGGAAGTTTTTTTTAAATCAACACCTGTCCCTAATGAAAGGAGCTTATACTTTGGTACCACACTCAAGTCGTTACGCCCTAGATGTATCAATAGAAAGATCCCTTGCAAACCTGAGTGTCCTTGCTAAATAACCTCATAACTCATTGAATCAAGGCTCAAATATACACCTCCCAAAAGAACAACCTTCTTCCAGGCTGTAAAAGAAAATAACAAATAATTAACAATGCCAACAGATCTTACCCAAATTACTAAGCTACATACCTAATGTAAGACAAAAATGAGTTATACACCATCAGCCTACCCTCTTCTTCTTCTTCTTTCAACTGCTCCTGTTAGGGGGTCACCACAGTGGATCAACTGTTTCCATTTCTTCCTGTCCTCTGCATCTTGCTCTGACACACCAACCACCTGCATGTCCTCTCTCACCACATCCATAAACCTTATCTTAGGCCTTCCTCTTTTCCTGTTACCTGCCAGCTTCATCCTTAGCATCTTTTTCCCAATATACTCTGCATCCCTCCTCAGCACATGTCCAAACCAACATAATCTTGCCTCTCTGGCTTTGTCTCCAAACCTTCCAACCTGGGCTGACCCTCTAATATACTTATTCCTAATCCTGTCCATCCTCGTCACACCCAGTGCAAATCTTAACATCTTCAACTCTGTCACGTCAAGATCTGACTCCTGCCTTTTTGTCAATGCCACTGTCTCCAATCCATATAACATAGCTGGTCTCACTACCCTCTTGTAGACCTTCCCTTTCACGCTTACTGGTACTCGTCTGTCACAAATCACTCCTGACACTTTTCTCCACCCACTCCATCCTGCCTGTACTTTTCTCTTCACCTCTCTTCCACACTCACCATTACTCTGAACTGTTGATCCCAAGTATTTAAACTCATCCACCTTCGCCACCTCTACTGCCTGCATCCTCACCATTCCTCTATCCTCCCTCTCATTCACACACATATATTCTGTCTTAGTCCTGCTGACCTTCATTCCTCTTCTCTCTAGAGCATATCTCCACCTCTCCAGGGTCTCCTCCACCTGTTCCCTACTCTCACTACAGATCACAATGTCATCTGCAAATATCATAGTCCACGGGGACTCCTGTCTGATCTCGTCTGTCAACCTGTCCATCACCATTGCAAATAAGAAAGGGCTCAGAGCTGATCCTTGACGTAATCCCACCTCCACCTTAAACGCATCTGTCACTCCCACCGCAGACCTCACCACTGTCACACTACCCTCGTACATATCCTGAACCACTCTTACATACTTCTCTGACACTCCCGACTTCCTCATACAATACCACAACTCCTCTCTAGGCACCCTGTCATATGCTTTCTCTAAGTCCACAAAGACACAATGCAAATCCTTCTGACCTTCTCTGTACTTCTCCATCAACACTCTCAGAGCAAACATTGCATCTGTAGTGCTCTTTCCTGGCATGAAACCATACTGCTGATCACTAATCATCACATCCCTCCTTAACCTAGCTTCCAGTCCTCTTTCCCATAACTTCATGCTGTGACTGATCAATTTAATCCCTCTGTAGTCACTACAGCTCTGCACATCACCCTTATTCTTAAAAATTGGTACCAAAACACTTTTTCTCCATTCCTCAGGCATCCTCTCACTTTCCAAGATTTCATTAAACAATCTGGTTAAAAACTCCACTGCCATTTCACCTAAACACCTCCATGCTTCCACAGGTATGTCATATGGACCAATAGCCTTTCCATTCTTCATCCTCTTCATAGCTATCCTTACTTCCTCCTTGCTAATCCATTGTACTTCATGATTCACTATCCTCACATCATCCAACCTTCACTCCCTCTCATTCTCTTCATTCATCAGCCCCTCAAAGTACTCTTTCCATCTGCTCAACACACTCTCCTCACTTGTGAATACATTTCCCTCATTATCCTTCATCACCCTTACCTGCTGCACATCTTTACTAGCTCGGTCCCTCTGTCTAGCCAATCGGAACAGGTCTTTTTCTCCCTCCTTAGTGTCCAACCTTTCATACAACTCTTCATACGCCTTATCCTTAGCCTTCGCCACCTCTCTCTTTGCCATGCACCTCATCTCCTTATACTCTTGTCTCCTTTCTTCATCTCTCTGACAATCCCACTTCTTCACCAACCTCTTTCTCTGTATACTCTCCTGTACTTCTTCATTCCACCACCAGGTCTCCTTGTCCTCCTTCCTCTTTCCAGATGTCACACCAAGCACCTTTCTAGCCATCTCTCTTACTAGCTCTGCTGTACTTACCCAGCTATTCAGTAACTCTTCACTGCCACCCAGTGCCTGTCTTAACTCTTCCCTGAGCTCCACCTCACAATTACCCTTTTTCAATTTCCACCATTTGATCCTTGGTGCTGCCCTCACACTCATCCTCCTCTTCTTGATCACCAATGTGATCATACAAACCACCATCCTATGCTGCCTAATTACACTTTTCCCTGCCACCACTTTACAGTCTCCAATCTCCTTCAGACTGGCCCTTCTACATAAGATATAATCCACCTGTGTGAATCTTCCTCCACTCTTGTATGTCACCCTATGCTCCTCCTTCTTGTTAAAATGCATATTCACCACAGCCATGTCCATCCTATTCGCAAAATCCACTACTATCTGACCTTCTGCATTCCTTTGCTTAACACCATACCTACCCATCTCTTCCTCATCCCCTCTGTTCCCTTCAGCAACATGCCCATTGAAATCTGCTCCAATCACCAGTTTCTCACCCTTGGGTACAGTCATCACCACTTCATCCAACTCACTCCAAAGTTTTTCTTTCTCATCCATTGCACACCCAACTTGTGGAGCATATGCACTAACAACATTCATCATTCCAACTTCATAAACATCACTCTATCTGGCACTCTTTTCACCTCCAAAACACTCTTAGCATACTGTTCCTTCAGGATAACCACTACGCTAATTCTCCTCCCATCCACACCATGATAAAACAATTTGAACCCACCTCCAATACACCTAGCCTTGCTCCCCTTTCATTTGGTCTCTTGCACACACAATATACATCAGCCTACCCTCTTAATACACCTAATCAATGTGCCTTCCCTGGCTAAGTCAAACATCCTGCCAGTCTTTAACTAATGAGTACTGTACTGCTCAATGTCTTGGGACCCCAATGCCCTCCTAATCATAACTGCAAACTTCTCTGCTGACAATGGCCTTCCCTCTCTGTCTTGAAAAAACAAATCTGTTAACTTAGCTTTTGCTAACCCTTTCAACTTCAATCATCAAGCCACTGGACAGAGCAATAGCCCCTTGTTTCAGGGTAAAATCACCTGCTGGCCCTTACCAGTTTGATCAACTTTCAATTTACAGAACCATAACAAGACACAAAAGTATAAAATACACAAATCCTTCCAGGTAAGACTACACAGCAACTGATTGGCCCAAAATGTCTCCACATACATAAAAACAGACAATTACCATAGCACTACTCACACAAGAACTATCCAATTAAAAAAAAAAAACTTTTATGAATACATGAAACATATGCATGGCTATGACTCAAAGTCAAAATATTTAATTTCTTTCTTTCTCAGCTTTAATTATTTAGCCTTTATATTATATTATATGCTGGAGGTGCAGGAGGAGCCAGGGGGGGGGGAGCAGCAGCAAAAGAAATACATTTTTTCATGATGAATTATTGACTTGTGAAGTTGTGATCGCCAACTTCAGACTGGGAAGATTCACCACTGCACAACACTGAGTCTGTTAGATTTGTCTTCTGCTGCTGTGACTGCTGCCTATGCCAGTGGACACAGGGAGGGATGGATGGTTTGCCAAGTAGTGAGTCCTCCTGAGTCTCCTGTTCTGTCTTGCCTTCTAGTTTATGCATTAAGTGCGACAAGTATCAAAATTCATCACACTTATGTGACTTCACTTAATTTAAATTAAAAAAAAACACTGGTCTGCTCTGCTTTTACCCTGTTAGTTAGCATCTGCTCTGCTGCCAAGTAGTTGGTTCTTCAGATCGGTTGTTGTTGTGCATCTGACTCTATCCCTTCCCTCTCTCTTTTATTCCCAATCCCAGGCAGGGCAGGCTGTTGCAGCATGCAAGATGAGTGAGTGACGACGAGAGCAGCACGTGCAGTGCTAATGTAAGTAAGTAAACTTGTCTCTCACTCACTCAGCCCAGAGCTGCCCTCAACCGAATTCCAACAGGCTGGCAGGGTGCTCACAAAGCTGACATCATTGCGCATGCCTCCACATGATGACATCACTGCAAAATAAAGACAGAAAAAAAATGAAATAAAAAAGCCGGGAAATTCAGAAATTAAGGGGTGTCACTCCGAAATCATGGCACCTCATTATTTGGACCTCAAAACCCAATAATAACCAGGTGATTCGGTACAGTTGAGAGGTATGCACATAACTTTTTAACAACCTCCTAACTAATACATCCCTCCTAACAAACATACTCTCCCAATTAAGATGCACATGTTACAAGGAGATGCAATTAAAATGGGTTTTGCATAGCTGGGCTTATAAAGGCCCCGATGTTCATTAGCCTACTATATACCTGTGAACCAATGTCAGGTATCTTTATGTTCTGTCTTCCTCATCTTTATCCTCCAGTTTTCTGTCTACTGCTGCTTCAAGTATAACTTTTCATAGTCAAATTACAGTGAGCTTTTGATGATAAATCAACTTCCTCCTGCCTCACAATGTTTGACATTAATGACTTTGTGAATTTTCCTTTCTTTGTTAGAAAACCCATGAACTTTGTTATGGGAAATGGGGGAGAAACTGAGAAAGAAAAAGATCAAAGTAATAAAGGAGCACTTTTTTCTTCTCAAAAAGTATGTTGAGCAACGTAAATAAGCTACCCAAGGTTGTAGCAGAAGTTAAAACAGCATGAAATTTAAAGGAATTAGATACAGCTATGGATATTCATGCATATGTACATCTCTCTATATGTGTGTGTGTGTGTGTGTGTGTGTGTGTGTGTGTGTGTGTGTGTGTGTGTGTGTGTGTGTGTGTGTGTGTATCTACAGTACTGACTGTATGAAGTCTGCATGTTCTGGATTATCTGTATATGTACGTGCACATGTGTGTGTGTGTGTCTGTACATGTATGTGTATGTGTAAGTTTGTGTGGGGGGGCTTGGTAGGTGCAGTAGATTCAGTTGTGGCATGCATTCATCAAATTGTTGTCACTGGTTTGAGTGATTGTACTATATTATAGTCGAACTGCAACAATTTGACTGTAATATACTGTTTGGGAGCTATTCTCTTTCTCTACAGATGTGCGACCATGTAGTTAATACATTTAATTTCTCGGGGTGTGGAGGTGGAACCACACATGGGAGAGACAAAGCCCCCATGTAAAAACAAAGTTTCTAGTTATTTTAGGTGATCACAAACATAACATATTTGTTTCTTTTGTGATCACCTTACTTCGATGTTTTTTGTGATCGCCAATGAACTTTTAAGACATAATTACTGTCAATAAAAGTTCATCAGTAATGTAATAAAATGTAAGTATACACACACACACACACACACACACACACACACACACACACACACACACACACACACACACACACAAACTCACACACAAGTCTGGCAAATGTATGTCTGTCTGTCTCTCTTTATATGCACACACTCATATGTACATATGACACATTGTATGTATAACACTTACCATTGTCATAGGAGCATAGGATCATAGGATCACAAGGAGGTTACTAAGCTAATGGCCCCAGGGCCCTTACAAGCCAACCAAGTTCAACCCATGTTCCCAATGGTGTCTGGTTCAAGCAGACACTAAAATCACCACTTATTGCCCCTGTCTAAGTGGGACACAGGTGGAACCCATGGAGTGAATTTCCAGTTACCCATCCAATCGTCCAAATTATGCTTAAATAGGGCCAACAAGGGGCTTGGTTTAACATGAATAGGAAGCTTGTTCCAAAGGTGGGGCAGCTTCTGTGAGGCAAATCTCTTTCTCCAGCAAGATCTGTTGATGTCACATACCAGGTTAAGATCCTTTGAGCGAATGACCTGTGTGCCATTTGAGTTGCGAATGTGCAGCATTTCCATTAAAGCTGGGTCAGAGATTGCTCTATATGCAAGGCACAGGTCGCCTCTGAGTAGTCTGTATGAAACAGAGTAAAGTGACAATGATATCAGTCTGTCCTCATAAGACAGATCTTGAAGACCCTGAATTTTCTTTGTAAGGAACCTTTGTGATCTCTCCAGTTGCTGCAGGTGTTTGGAAGGGAACATGCCAAAGGGAGTGTTGTACTCTATTATTGGCCTGATGAGGGAAGTGTACGGGGGGGGGGGTATATATATCCTCTTTTTTCTGTAGACAATGCCCTTACATATGAGATGAGCAATATAAAATGCCCTTCTTACCACTGTGGAGACATGGTGATCGAAGTTAAGGTTGCTCTCGACCTGTGTGCCCAGATCTCTCACCACTGACTGCCTGTGTTCTGCTTTCCTTAGCATATTCTGGCATTCCCCTTTGTTTTGAGTCTCTGCACTACATGTAGAGCCATTTAATGAATACCAAATAGTGCTCTATCATAATGGTGGCTTGTCACTCCACCAGCATCATAGCAGCACTTAGTGACTCTGGTCATTAATGTCCAAATCCTTAACATTCTCACAAAAAAGATTGAAAAAAAACACTGACAATAAAACGTGCAAGTTCATAGCCATTACCTCAGAGCAAGGAAGTAAAAAAATATATATATTTTTTGAAAGGAGGCAAGCCCCCTTGCACCCTCATATCCCCCTGCTAATTATGTATTGCAAGATCACACAATAGTTGGAAATAGGGATATTCCCCAACCCTGATATTATAATGATCTCAATCTACTTTCAGTCAACTAAGACTTTGTTGACCAAATTGTGCTGACAAAAAGCTGTTCATTATTTCTACAGCTGACCTAAATGATGATAGATAACATAAAGCTTGGTTGGGGGAGACAAAGGGGGCTTCCATTAAGTTGTGGGAGGGACAAGGGGGGTAGCCAAAACACATGTTTTTTTTTTTATAAAAGTTAACAGAATGAACCATCGATGAATAGAAGCCAATGTTATTTCTGACATATGTTTCATTAATGAAGCTGACAAAAACTCTAGGAAAAATATATATTCTTTTTATGCCTGAAACTTCAGCATTATGCATTTGTATTCTACAGTTTCTGTGTTTGTTACTGTGATGAGAACTGCACATTGCACATTTGTTTTCAACTGATTATTTTGCAGATGTTGCAGTTTATCAGTTTCAAAAGTACTTTCTGACTGGAATTTTGATCCAACCTTCAAATGACAAAATCTATATTGTTTCAAGATGTTCTTATTAAATTTTCCAAGCAAGCAACCCATGTGGGTAGCTTTATACTGCTTATAGTTTGACATAATAGCCAGTAAGGGAAGCTGACAGCAGAATCTCAAATATGTGCATGCTTGTTCCAACAAGAAAAATTTTTGTTTTTGCTATTACTTCACTTATTAAAATGACAAGGTATCACTATTTCTGAAAAGAGCATTTTTTGTTCCCATTTCATAAGAACACTAATGGTAGTGATATTGAGATTGTTGTTTAGAAAAATATTAAATATTTGTTTGCTGTAAACCAATTGGCAAAAATGTAGAAGACCTGAATGACTATATAAGGATACGGGTGGTGCATATCAATATAGGATCATATCTCTGAAACTGTTAGAAATATTCGAGCAAATTCCCCAAAATATGTCCTGACCCTCATCTATAGAATGTATTTTGTTAGTAATTCCACATTTGCAATTCTATACAAAGCTGTATCTTTGCGTGATAAACTTTATTGTGTGCAATTCTAAACTCAGCAGAGGAGGGTGGAAATCATAATATTAGTGATAAGGAAATATCATAATATTAGTGATAAGGAAATAACTTCCTAAGTCATGAGAAATATGTATGATATAGCTTCTGATGTAATAAGAATTCAAAAAGTTACAGTCTGGACTAGTGGTGTATAGAACAGCCTGAGAAGAGGTCACAGACCCCAGCCTGGGTGCTTCAAACTATAGAGTTTGAATCAATGCATGTTACAACTGAAATAAATCCTGTTTCACAGATAATATGTAATATATATATATTCTGGACTGATGCTTATATATTTTTGCTTCCTATGTCATAACATCTCAGAAAGTATATATTCTGGACTGGTGCTGTATATCACAGCCTGAGAAATCATACTTCCTCAGTAAAATACATGTATAAGGCAAAATGACAAACTAAGGAGTGTGAAAGACTTATGGACTCTTGCATTTAGTACTTAAGGGCTCCTTATCAAATATATGAGAACTTATAGTGTAATTCCCAACACTTTCAAAATTAAAATGCAATTTTAGTAAAAACAGAAAATACCAAATCAGAGTAGGGTGATACTGAGATGCAGCAAAGTAGTGACCAGCACAATGGTAAACCTTCACTGTCACAGCAATATCAAACCCAGAAAAATTCTAGTGTAAGGAAACACTTGATAGCAGCTTCAGTACAACAAAACTTCTTTAATAAAACAGAAAGCTTTTGGACACACGTCCTTCCTCAGTGTGAACAAACAAAACAAAAGACTTCCTTTTCCTTTTATAATGAAGCTTAATTGCATCACATGACACAGCCAGCAATCAAATTTTCTCTAAAACTTAAGACATTTTAAATGATGCATAAAAATACAACTCCCCAAACAGTTAGTAGGTATAAAAACATCTACATAGAACATAGCTAAAAATACATTTAAACATACATAAACAAGTTCATTTAGTTAAAATCATCTACTTCTTTTTCAGACAGGTTTTAGGCTTACAGCCGTATTGATTCCAGGTTTAGCATCTGCTTGAAACATTACTATCCACTTGTACTCATTAATTTTTAGCATATTATTATTTTCACCCCTCTTCTGTTTTTAGGGGCAACATTTATCACCTTAAACTTAAACATGTGTTCATCATCCATTTTAACAATATGTTTTGGAAGAGCATTAGTGCTTACTCTTCTTCTAACATCTGACTTATGTTCAACAATACACTCTAGTTTACATGTTGTTTTCCCTATATAAAAAGCTGTACATTTCATGCAGGTAGCAAGGTAAACTATATTACAAGTGTTGCATGTAGAAAATACTTTAAAATTATATACCTTTCCAGTGATAGGATGCACAAATTCTGGATCTGTAAGAATATCAAGGCAGCATACACAGTTAAAACGGGTCCCTATTAATTACTCAAACTTTTTAAAGTTCGAATGTCATATGGTTGACATGATATGATCAAACTTTAAAAAGTTTGAAGGTGAAAAGCAATAGCTCAGTACAGTGTAGAATGAGAAAATGTCCCTTTTCTGCACTGAAGTGCAATCTTGGAGTTGGTATATTTAAGTAGCGGGGGTGTGGGGGGGGTGCAGGGGTGCTTGCCCCCCTGCTCAGAGCGTTGAGGTAATTTTTTATTTTTTTTTTAATTTTTATTATATTTTCACTGTTTCAAACTTCGCTCATATGTTGTCAAGCATATGAGGTTCAAAGTTTTAAAACTTCGAATATATAATATAGACCTGTTAAAACATGGGGAAGTCCCTGTTTTATTACTACACTTATTTTCTACAACATGCAAATCCTTAGAGCCATGGAGTTCAAGCCATAGCATGATGTAACTGACAAAATAATTTCTCTGTAGAAATATATGTCTTTTTTTCTTCTAATGTAGTGCAAATTCAGTAATTTTGTACTCTAGACTGAGTCTTCAAAGCTCAACCTGAGCAGAAGGCACATGTTCCCCAGGAGAAACCAAGAATAAGGCAACATATGAGACTGACAGTGAAAGACCTATGAACCCCTGTATTTAGCACCTGTGTGTGAAAGGCCTTGTGTTAGTTCCTGTTTGAGATTTCATTACAAAACTTTCAGCCAATGACAGTGAGGTGTTTGGCTAACAAAATGTACCTAAAATTGTTCTTCTATGCTTAATTATTGCAGCTTAGTGCTGAATTTGACCAACCTCTTTGGTTACTTCAGACCATGGAGTTTCATCCAAGGGATGTTAAAGCAAACTGTGTTAAAATTGAAAAAAAAAAATGTGTGTGTGTGTGTGTGTGTGTGTGTGTGTGTGTGTGTGTGTGTGTGTGTGTGATATATAATAAAATATGAGAATCCAGTAATTATGTATTTTCTGCTGGTGCTGCATAGTGCAACCCAACAAGAAGTCAAATTGCCCCTCCCCTCTGGTGGCAACCAAGCATGATTTAATGTATCAGGTTGTGACAGTATAAGGTTTGTGAATTCCTGCCTTCAGTAACTGTATATAAAATGTTAATTACTCTTTCAAAGTTCATAACAATTTTCAGGGAATTATAGTAGGACACTTGAATACAAAATTTAAATCCCACTAACACCGAATATGATCCCCCCAATAAGACTGCCTCAGATCATGGGATTTGAGCAAAGGCATTGTTGAAAAGAAATGCTAGTAAAATATAACAGACATTTAGTTCTAACACACTAACAACTTAGTAAAGATATACTCTAGTCTAGACTCTTTTCTGGAACAGACTCTCCCTTTATGTTAACAAATAGTTGCTTGACCTTCATCAAACACAACCTTGACAAGTGGATGGTAAACTATGTATTCACCCCAGGTCTGGCCCCTCCATCCTTCACTGAAAGGGTATGTAAGTAGGTAGTGATACCCCTCATAATAAAAGGTAGCAATTAATGAGATTTCAGTGACTAGGCTACAATGATTTAACAAATCAACAAACTAGTATCAACCTATGAATCACATTTGCTGTATTCCAGTACACTGATATGTCTGCATCAGACAATTATTTACTGAATATGTTTGCCAGACAGCATGCTAACACACATTTTCTGAGGATTCTAAGAGGTAGCTTATTTGATTTGTGTTTTATCCTCTCTAATGGCAGCCAGATGCCTCTGAACCTCCTCCCTCGCTGTCCTGGTGTTTGTCCATTGTTGTCCCATTTTGTTCTGCCTCTCTTTCAGGATTCAGCATGAAGGTCTCTCCTTGCTTTTCTTTGTGAAGATTGAAGCATATTATCATTCTCAACAGCTCTACTTTTTACTTAGTCTCCTGTAATTTCCTTCCCATCTCTGCCCAGACTGGTCAGTGTTGCCCCCCTTCCTTTCTTCTGCTATGTACATCAAAAAAGCCTTTGCTTTCCTTTTTGATTCCTTTTCAGATTTTGCCTTTGCATCCCTCATAACTTTGTTGCATTTTTCTTAGCATCTTTGTACGGTACCCCCTTCAACTCCCCAGCTCCATTTTCCTACCTGTTGCAGGCTTTATCTTTTGCCCTACTTGTTAGCAAAGCATTCCTGTGCAGTCACATTGGCCCTCTCTTCTTGCTTGTTCCTCATACCACATTCACAGCCTTGTGCACTCTGTCCCTAATCATGTTCCTCATACCACATTCACAGCCTTGTGCACTCTGTCCCTAATCATGTTCCTCATACCACATTCACAGCCTTGTGCACTCTGTCCCTAATCATGTTCCTCATAACACATTCACAGCCTTGTGCACTCTGTCCCTAATCATTCTCATTACTTGTTTTCATTCCACTTTCCTAGCTTATCCTTCGCCATCTCTTCATGTTTATTATTCTATTCTTTCCCTTTGGTACTTTGCACCACACGGTGGCATGATCAGTGTTATCCTACAGTGCCTTTAGCTGGCCAGCATTAACACCCTCTGCATTGGTTTCTGGTATGCTTCAGTCATTTCTTACTCATTGCACTTTGGGGATCAGAAGCTCTCACCCCACTCCTGACAGATTTGTGTCCCCAGCAGTACAAGTGTTTCTTGTACCTCACTCCTTTTTCTCTGCTCCAGTCTTTCACCCTCTAACTTTCTAGGGTATACAAATTTATACAGTGTACCAGTTTTCCAGCTCTCCCTTCTTCTGCTGCTTTAACCAACAGAACACTTACCTAGCTTCTAAGTCTGGCTGTGCCTTTGCCTCTTTCCTAGTTTGGTGTTTATCATTCTTCTCCCTGACCTTACATTTGATGCCTTCCATTTTGTAGAATGCTACACCTTTCTCTCTCCCTTCAGTGTCACTCCTGAGCTAGCTCTGTCACCTCCATGTTGCATCCCTTCTTGTGACTGGCCTGAAATTTTGTGATAGCAGCAATGCCTGCCTTCCCCTCTTATATCATCATTGCTTGCAGCTCTCTAGTAAAATATAAAGTGAGTTATGCTTCATTTATTTTTGTAACGTCATGAAGCATACCTTGAAATACAAAAACACAATTTTATTTTCCAGGGAGAAAGCCTTTTGCACTCCTTCATGTGGGGGTCTTGGCCCACAACTCTACAGTTGCACAACAGTGAAGATAAGTGAATCTTTCCTTGACTTGGGATGCTATCATTTACATATTATGTAAGATCCTTAATGTTATTGATTTTATGTACAGAAATATGCTGTTTTACAAAGGATCCCTTATTTTTATTGTACTAATTGCAATGCTCTATTTCTCAATGTGTTTGGTAAATCTAGTAACTACTTAATGTAATGGATGTACCGTTGATAGAAATCATTCTGTTCTAGGCATGGCAGATGGAGAACCAATAGGATGCTTTTGCAACTGGCAGATACTGTCAACCCATTAATATGAATTTAAAACTTCAGAAAATTATATCTGTTGAACATGAGAACTGTGAGTTTAAATCTTAATGAACTGAATTCCCCTGTTAAGAAGCTGGAAGTACTCTGCTGGTTAAAATGCACTCTCCTGATATTCTGGAGTCTCCTGAAGTGCATCTTACTCCTGTGGAACATAAGTTCATCAGAAGCGGATATGTTAGCTGCAGCCCCCTCTCTTTAATCGAGAGGGCAGAAAATAGTAGCACTTCTGTAATGTAAGGTGGCACAAAGCCTACAGATTTTGAATGCATTTTGAGTCTTTGGAAGAGCCCTTGCAGCAGTTATCCTTAAGTATTATGTGAAAGTTATTCTTTGCTGTACATGTTTCTCCAAGAATGGGGGCTGGATGGCAGACCAGTTATCAATTTCACAGCTGGATGATTTCGTATCTGATTAGGTACCAGTATGTAACTCCAGCCATAGCTGCCAGCCATCTTCAAGGTGATATTAAAGAAGTTTGCTAAAGTAAGGCTGAAGTGTCTAAGGGAAAATGCATAGGTACTTACAGGGCCTTTGTGCATTACTGAACCAGGCACCAGACTGACAGTAGGATTCAATGATATTTGTCACCTGATGATAACTCAGACTTGCAGGTCTTTCCCTCTGCTTACTTAGACCATATGGAATTCGGTAGCTCCCACTACAGTCAATGTCTGTAGATACTACCCCCACTTTTATTTTACCATATGCATCTTTTAAAACATTGCTCAAAGATTCTTTAGAGCAGATCCTGACAACTTATGATATGGCTGCTCACTTGACCATACTTATATATTACACTTTCAAAGGCTTTCTCCATTTGCAATATTGGGCATATGATCTGCAACTCACTCTGGACACGAGTTTACCACCCTTCCAGAACAGCTTTAAACACTGAGTAAAGCATAAAATGATTGTAACTGAGGTGAAACAGTGGAAGTTAAGGGAATACATTCCAGTGACCTTCAATTTATAGACTTAGCTGTGCATAGACCTTACCTGGTATTATGAAATAGGCCTGAAGTTATACAGAGGGTTAGCCAGTAGATGCAAGAGTCATGCTAGATACTCACAACTTCTGCTGCTCAAAAATCTAGGTACATATCGGTGCCCAGTCTTGAGGAGACAGCTTAGATAGCCTAAGAATTCATTTTAAAAGGGTGCATAGCACTGGTCCTTCACTATCAAGCTTAAGGATTATTGGACTTTGTGAAACCCGGGTGTACTTCTGGTGTTTGCTTGAGTGAATGAAGAGACCTAGAACATGTTAGATGTATTGGCTAACTTACTAAGCTTTAGGCTCCTGGGCCAGGCAGTCTGCTACAGAAGTTGTATAAAAAGCTTCCACCAGAAGCAGTTAGCATTTTTGGCAAGTGTGTAGATAGCTCTCCAATTTCTTGGAAGCAAACACTGAGCTCTCCCATGCTGAAACAAAGCAAAGGCTCCTCCCAAAGTTTTCAGTAGGAAATAGTTTTGTTTACTGAAGATTTTTTTTTTGTTTTGATTTTTAATAGACCTCATCATAGCTCTCAACATCTTAGCACAAACAAAATCTACACAAAGCCAAAAATTATAGGGGACAAAGTCTCAAACATAGGGACAAATTTTAAATATTGCTCTTATAAACTTAAAAAGTTGCTAGAACAAAAGGTCTTGTGTACTTTCCCCATAATTTAGGATGTTCTTACAATGTGGGGCCCAGTAGTAAGGTACAATGTCAAGACATCTAATCAACCTTCTTTTTTGGTAATTC
The DNA here is from genome assembly GCF_019279795.1 of Protopterus annectens. Classification (NCBI taxonomy): domain Eukaryota; kingdom Metazoa; phylum Chordata; order Ceratodontiformes; family Protopteridae; genus Protopterus; species Protopterus annectens. Next base: position 1,007,304,472 of record NC_056734.1, on the reverse strand, counting down.
TGACCTCTTTTTCCCCATTCAAACTCAATATTATTTTGTAAGGAATCCTCACTGTATTTGCTATTTAAGTTAAAGATGACATCAATTCCATGATTATTAGAAATCTAATAACAGATGTGATTCAAAGGACTTTGCAAACAGAACTATCTAGGTGGGGATTATGGTAACCATTTGAAATGAAGAGTTCCCCACTAAAAAAATATATACATTTCAAATATTACTTGCAAAGGTTTTAGCCTTCAAAACTGGTTTAATAGGTATTTTATAATTTAAACCTCTCCCGACGTCAACTCTCATCATTATAATTCACCACATTTCAGATATTTCAGACATGTTCCTCATGTCTCCACCTCGTTCATTTTCCTTCACTACTTCTATCACCAAAAACTGGCTAGTGATTTAGTAGTTATGCCATTGTTAATTTTATATAGCTGCTCCCTTAATCTGTCCCTGAAATGTCTTTTCAAAATGTAGGTCAAAGAAAACTCCATCTGGTAAAAGAAAAAAAAATACTGGCAAACCACGTACAGTCAAATGTATGTTCAGTTTGTAAAAAAAAATGGTAACTAAGAAAACAACCACTGTCACCGAATGCCTCCTTTTAAAATTTTATTAGTGTTTTCATCTCTGATACACAAGAGACTTCATCAGAATAAGATATATATTGCATCCACAAATTTAACCCCCCAAACAGGAAGTGATCTCACATGCCAGATTTGTAAACAAACTTTAAATGGTTTATTATCAAAATGTGGAGCGACACTTACATGAAACTGGAATGGTCAAATGCGTCTTTTCCAGATTCTGTAATGCTGTGCTGAAAATGTTTGAATGCACATTAATGAATGGTAGTGTACATTTGCTATTGTGAATTTGACATACTGATAACAGATCGCACTACAGTGGAGATCAAGAAATTTACCCTTTTGCTCACTTTAGTGCAATCTCAGAGTTGGAATAAATAATTTGCAGGGGGTGTGGGGGTTGCAGGGGGCATGCCCTGCTACAAAACTGTAAAAACTTGTGCTGTAGACATACAGTTTATATAGCATCATCACAAATGCCTGAGGGTCTGACATCACCTCCTGACATTCTGGATTTGGTCAAATGTGGAAGTCGAGGTTATGATTTTTGACATTCCATAAAAGTGACATTGCCAAATTTGGATTGTCAAGTCAATCAAGCAAATACATTCTTTTTTACTTTCAGCATTTTGATAGTAAACCACTTTAAACACTATCCATAAGCAATTTAAAAAAAAAAATATTTCAAGCATAATTCAAGTAACTTCACCTTACCCTGGCTGCTGTTAATTTAAAAAAATGGAATTATTTGGTATCATTACTGCTCAATGCTTGGAGCCTAAACAAAATCTCCACTCCCTGGAAGCTCTCTTTACCCTAGAGACTGCTGATGTCTGTGTGGTCTCAGAGACATGGTTTAAAGCCACGGACAGCACACAACAGTGCAGGGTTGTAATGCCTTCCACACATTTAGACCAGCTACTTCACAGGCAGGGACTAAAGGTGGAGGTGCTTCTATTTACATCAAAAATAAATATACTTCAAGGCTGGTCAAACAGGACAATGCACTTGAGCAACTGTATGTTCAAATCACCATAGGTAAAATCCAATACCACTTCCTTGCAAGCTATAGGTTCCTCTCTCTGACCCAGGAAACCCATACCATGTATTTAAACTTAGTAGAAACACTAACCATCCAACCCAATACCATATTTATAAGTGACTTTAATTACCCCATTATTAACTGGGCATCCTATATGATATCAAACGTATATGCACAGAGATTCCGGGATTTTGTAAACACAAACTCCCTTGACCAGATATTCAATACACCAGCTACGGGTGCAACCTTACTGGATCTGGTCCTCACTAATATGGGAGAGTGGTGCGCACCCCCTACTGTAATGCCTTCCCTGGTAAGGTCAGACCACAAAATGGTCTCCTTTGAAGTAAAAATAAACCCTGGACTCCCAGCTAAACTGGGAATATTCAGGAACTATTCCAAGGCTACCCTCCTGCTATTAAGTGAGAACCTGGCAAAATTTCAAGCCCCTATAAACCCTGAGAACACGTCTGCCTATGCAGAACTGTTCACAGAAACCTTCTACAAGCATGTTAATAGATGCATAGAGGCAGCTGTGTACCCACCAGGAAGAAGTACAGAACTAACTCAAAAAACATGCCACCGTGGTAGAATCACAAAATCAATCAGATGTACAACAGGAGGAAGAAAATCCTGGTAAAAATTAGGAGGTGCAGCACCCAGCAGGATAAAAGCACTCTCATTAAACTAAACAAACAACTCAGAAGACAAATAAAGTCTACCAAAGCCAAATTTGAGGTAAGTTTGGCCTCCCAGGTCAAGGACAACCACAAAGCATTCTTTAGCTATGTCTGCAACCTCAAAGGCAATACACAATTGTGTGCAGAGCTCATTGTAAATGGAGTCACCTATATTGAGCCAGAAGATATAGCAAACCTCCTGGCTGATAAATTCAGCTCCAGCTTTACTCCTCTCTCCCCCTCAACCTTCCATCAGGAAGTATCATCAAATATAACTTTTCCTACTATCACTAGGGAACAGGTCCTTAATGCTCTCTCTAAGACCAAGAACACTGCATCATTGGGCCCAGACAATATCTCAGAATGCCATCTATATAGCATGAAACATGACCTATCAGGACCTCTGTAATTACTATTTAACTGTAGCCTCCAACCAGGCTTTGTGCCTCATCAATGGAGAAAGGCAACAGTCATACCTCTGCACAAAGGTGGGCCATTTACAGACCCTGGAAACTACAGACCCATAAGTCTCACTAGTCCTATATGTAAAGCCATGGAAAGAATTATCATGGAGATGATCAATAGACATATAGTAAACCTCCAGACACTGGACCCAACCCAGTTTGGTTTTGTAAAGGGCAGATCATGCCTACTCAACCTGGTGGATTTCTTTGAGAAGGTCACCAAAGCAATGGATGAGGGCAAAACTGTTCACACTGCCTACCTTGACCTGACCAAGGCATTTGACACACTATCCCACTCGGGCATTGTCAACAAACTCAAGAGGTTAGGTACAAACCCTTATGTCACCTGGTGGATAGCCAAATGGCTCACAGACAGGACCCAGGAAGTTAGAATTGGGGTGTCCACCTCTACAAAAAGGCCAGTCACAAGTGGAGTCCCTCATGGATCAGTCCATGGACAGCTCCTTTTTGGCATTTACTTCTCAGAAGTCAAAACCAATGTCAGCGGTCTCTGGCTGACTAAATTTGCAGATGATTGCAAATTAGGAGCTGTCATTGAATCTCACACTGACACAAATGTTCTCCAGGAGGAGATGACTCAGACAAACAACTGGTGTCAGAGTCATGGACTAAAACTAAATGCCAAAAAATGCTTAATAGTATCCTTTGGGAAGTCATCCATCCTTGGTAACTATCATATTGACAACACACCCCTTTGAGTTGACCCAGTAGTCAGAGACTTAGGGACACACATAGATGGTAATCTAGCCTTTGATCATCACGTGTCTACAGTGGTGAGGAAATCATTCTATGTTGTGCAACTTATAAACAAAGGCATGGCATGTAAGTCCAAAGAAGTCATTGTTCCACTATATTCGGCGTTCATCAGACCTATCATTAAGTACAATGCCACCTTTGGTATATACCTAACTAGGCATATCCAACAACTGGAACGTCCACAGAGGTTCCTCACTAAAAGAATACAGGGCATAAGTAATATGTCCTATGCAGACCACCTCAAGGCCCTATCCCTGCATTCTGTCTCTTACAGGCTTTTGAGAGGAGATCTATGCCTAGCATACAGGGTATTTTCAGACCCCACTCTGATGGACCTCTTCCATATCCACAAAACAAACAGTACCAGAATTACCTGTTCTAAAGACTTAAACCTTGCCTGTGATTTAAACAGGACCTGCTGGAGAGATAGGTATGTACAGGGGCGGTTCGTGGCATCGGACTGCCGGACTGCAGCCCCCTCAGCTAAATAGTATTAATTGTTTATGTTTTATAAATAATGTAAAAAAAAAAAAAAACCTTTTTTTTGTACTTTAATCAAATTTTGAGTCCGCGACTCGGAAGTACGCGCATGCGAATTGCGCACTTTAACCGCGCTTTTAAACAGCTTTTTTTTTTTTTTTTTTCATTGCAGCCCGGAGGAGCAATGAAGGCATCATTGTGATGCCCAGAAGTCTATGCGGTTCCAAACCGCATAGAATTGGAAGGGGCTTGGACTGCGACATCCGCAGGCACGTCATGACGTGCTTGCTGGACTAAATGCTGCTGATTGGTTGTCGCTCTCTTCCCGGGCTTTATGTGTTGGGAAAAGAGCGAGACTCAATTCAAACAGTAGTCAGTTGTGGATTATTTTATTAATAATTTTAAATTTGCCGTTGGATTTTAATTTTTTTTTTTTTTTGGGCGGTCTAAATATTTTATCAGCTGTGCAGCCTGTGCTGAAGAACAGAAGAGAAGAACTGAGGAAAGAAGAGAAGAAGAAAGAAAAGAAGTTAGAACTTAGCAGAGTGAGAAGAGTACAGAGAGTTTTCTTCTTGGTACAGGTGGTATGTATAAATTAAATTATTTAATTTAAATATATGAATGAGGTTTGCATTTGCCTTATGGATTTAAAAGCTGAGGCACTGTGAAGTGTGGCTATATTATGCAATGATATTATTTAAGGAAAAGAAGATGTAACGTTTTTATTAATAATGTCACTGTACAAATTTGTCATGGGTAAAGTGCACTGCCTTGGTCTAGATATCGTACAGATAAATAAAAAGGGTCCTATTAAAATCAGCAGTCAAGGAATTCAAGCATGCATAACTCTTGTGACTAACAAGAAAATAACAAACACTCTATTGCTAACTATATTCTTGTATATTAAGTAAGGAAATTAGAAGACTAGTTTAAATACTGCAGGGATCAAACAGCAACCAGTAAACTAAAGACCATCTTAGATACTTAATTAGGTTCCATTACAAGTAATGCTCATCTACTTAACAAGTACCTCTTATCAGGAATGAACTGGCAACCCTGTTCTGATACGCTAGTCTGCCGAGAATAATGACAGTATGCAAAGAAATGTTAGTGAATAATGGAGAAAGTAAAATATTTATTTATTTGCTTTTGTTTATTAATTGAGTAGACAGGCTAATCTGAGGACCCTTTTAAGCTAGCTATGGTTTGGCACAGACTTAGGTACATATAGGAAACAGGTATTACAGGCAGTGCAACATAAATGTATGTGTCTTAACATTTTGTAGAGTATAGCTGTTGTAGCACACCAGTGCTTGACTATAGTTAGTGAGAGCAGTGGTGACTGCAATTCTCCAACAGTAATTCAAGTGCATAGTTTATTTCATTCCTAATAATTATTTGCTACCCTTTAACCCTATTCAGTACCAGTGCTAGCTAATCTAATGATATTTATCATACCAGAGTAAGTTGACACTATAGTCAAATAGAGGATTTATAATGGATAGTGTATATTTACAAGATTTTGTGCACTACATACATATTTACTATGGGCATATTTTAGTGGTAGTTAAGGATGAGAAATAGTTGGGTTTTTGTTTGGTGAAGGGGATGGAGTGAAACCTTTTCCCATTTGTTAATAAACCATGGGTCAAAGTTTGTTTGAGGTATTCCAGATTTTTTCCCCTGAAATTGTAATTTGTTTCTCTTCTAAGCTCAGTTAGCAGACCATTCCAATTTGCTGGTGTGATTTTTGCAGAAGCTTTTTTTCTCCCATAGCTAGACAAAATTGAAATATATGGTGGTTGAGTATGCCATTGTGCTGGGATCCAAGAAACTAAAGGGATGTTCTTGTATTTGGTTTAGTACTCAGTGAAAGGCAATTCATATCACACACCTCTCATTCTTTAACAGGATGAAAAGTATTTCCTATGTCAATAATTTAGAATCAGTTGCCCAGTTTACTTAATTCATCTTTTTCATTGGTTTATATTGGTTTATATGACATGAGGCTTCCTGGCTTACAAATTTTTGGGTTAACAGTGAGCCAACTCAAACCAAGTGACACAATCAACATGAACCACAAAAACATCATGCACACAGAGCACATACAACTGCTTTGTGCTTATAATCAGGTAAAAAACATGGGCAGTTTGAAGTAAAATCATAGAATGCAACCCCTTGCTTTATGGATCTGAAAAAAAGCAAGGCAAGTACTTGGACATGTACTAATATTAAAAAATAAAGTGTCCCTTTGACAGGTTCCCAGCTGTATTGTGTGGCTATTTTATATTTTTGCATCACATTTTTTGTCTGTTTTTCATAAAATTGTGGTTTTCTGGTAAATTAGTGGCAAATCATTAAAGACTGAAGTTGGATGATAAATAATGTCAGACATTTGAGTTTCAGATTTCATACGCTTCAGAAAATTCATACTAATGCAAGGTCTACTATTCTATTATCTTTTTAATTATCTTTCTAAGTTTATAAGAGCAATATTTAAAAAATGTCCTTATTTTTGGGCCTTTGTCCCACTTCTTTGTATGTCTTTGTCCAGATTTCTTGCTCTGAGGTTGAGAGGTATGACAAATGTGTCAGGGCCATCGCAGTCAGCCAGAGACATTTCAAATTGTGACATACTTCTTGCACCCCACTCCCCCATGTTGTGACTCTGGATGTGTCGAAGCAAGACAAGGAGTAGTTATGCAGTGTAAATGTGCAGAGTATCCCCCCGATCCAAGGTAGACACAAGTTCTAGAGTGGCTTTTCATCTGTCTTTGATTTTTGCAGAATGGTCTGGTTTCTATCATATTTTTTGTAGTGTTGATTTATGCTTATTACTCAAAGTGCCTGTTGCTCTGTATTTAGATAGCAATACTTTAATGACCATCAGGTAAGCTTGGTTGAGATCATAAGATGCAAGTAAGCTTTAATAAACATACTGTTAAAGAATTGCCAACATTGAAAGCCTTTCTGTTGTCATGTAGAGAATACTTAACTAGATAATGTATAAGCCTTGGGTATTGAAATGCATATGACAGTATTTGTAATAAAGGACAGGATTACATTATTTTAAGAAGCTCATTACACTTGGAGACTTCCAGTCTTCTCTGCAGGCTTTATCCGTAAACTAAACAGAATGCCAATCGTGTGGTCCATAACCTGTAGAGTAATCCTTTTAAGCAATGTATCTTGAGCTTATTTCTTGTTTGCTTTTCATTTTTTACTTTGATCATGTTTTCCCCATGAAACAAGTAGATAGTTGTCAGGCAGCAGGTCTTTTTTTGGATAAGAAACATTTTTACAAGTTGGGGCATCAAAGATTTCTACTTTCAGCATGTTACTTGGTACTTTAATAAAGCTGAATATAAATTATAATTAGAACTGCAGTGGTTTGAGTTGAGTGCTGCTTGTTTTTCTTATACTTGCTTTTGACTGGCATTCCATGAATGTATTTAAAAAGTAATTTATTTTTTTCATGCCTCACAACCTTTTTGTTTCCATCTAGATATTAAGTAAGCTGTCATGCAGCCAATGCATTGAAATATTTTTATTCTTCTACACTTCATTTTGTCTTGATTGGACTTTCATAATGATGGTCTGGCACCCAGGGCAGTGTATTTAGTTAGTTTTTGTGGTTCTGAGCATAGCTCCTCCCCTTTCTAGTTGACCACACCCCTTCCCATTGATCCCACCCATTCAGCTGTCTCCTGCAGCCCCCCTTTGATTTGAAGTCACCAGCCACCACTGGGTATGTATTCCAGAGACTACCCTGTATATGGAACAAGCTCCCCATACATGTGAAGCAGAGTTCCTCCCGAATCCAATTCAAGTACAGCTTGGGCAATTGGATGGGAAAACGGAAATTTATCCCTGGTTTGACACGTATGTCTCTGATGCAAACAGATAACCTGTAAAGGGTTCATCTCCCAGGCCCATGCTTATACTTATCAAGGGTATCAGAACTCATTAGAGATTTTGGATGCATGGTTAGGCTTAAAAAGGCCCAGGCCCTTGTGGTAGTTAGCCTAGTAAACACCTATGAACCTATGAACCTGTTAAATCATTTAATCTAGGTAAAATAATGGAATGGGTTCATTCTAAACCAATACATGTCTGTTGGCAGGCTCTATCATAATATAAAGAGCTAGAATGGCAGTTCAGCTTGAATTCTACTTTTTTAACTGGATTAAATCATTTTTATATAGATTAATCCCATTTTTAAATTAAGAGTAGCAAGGGTAAGAAGTTACTTTGTTATTTTTTGATAAAGATTTTACCTTTCCATAATCAGTGTTTTTTATTTGTTTATTCATTTATTTATTATTTTACTTTTCATATTCCTTAGGCAAAATAAAGTTGGCCATGAGGATGTTAGAGTGATATCTTGCAAATAGAGTTAACAGTAACCCAGAAAGCTGTTCACATCAGACTTGTGGGATACTGTAGATGAAATTTACTACAGCAAGCAAAATCCATCAACTAACAGGAGACTCTTCCCTGAATTTTTGTAGCAATGGTCTCCTTTTATTGAGGCCAGGGGTCATTTGCCAGAAATTTCAAGAGACTGGTTATGTATTCTACACTCCAGTTCGCTTTGCTTTATTTTTAAGTTTGTTAACTAAGTGGGTACAAAGTACTTTTTCAGTCACAGCCCAAGTCAAGAGGCAAAAGCAAGTACATACATAGCATTTAAATGAGTGACCAAAAACATATATTTTTGCATAGAACATAATCACATCCCATGATAAACTTAAAATAATAGACAAAATAAGAACATGCAATATTTTTTAGTTAGTAAATGTAAAAGTACTGTAAGAGAGTCATAGATATTCAATAGTGTGTGAGTTAATGTTAAGTCAAGTATACACACAATATGTACAATACATACAAGGTGATAAAACAAAGAGACACACTAGTGCTATATAATGAAATTAGTAAATTAGATAGCCTAGAGGATCGTCATTTAGCTTTTATCACTGAAGCATGTAATAATTTATTTTTTTTAGCCGATTGTGGATTTTTTTAAGTTGATTGTGGAACGGAGAGAAGTTTAGGTTCTGTAGTTTAGAAGAGTAAATTCCATGCGTCAAGATGGAGAACGCTGAAATTCATGTAAATAGCTTGTAGATAAAAGAGTTAAGAAAGGTGTTGATTCTTGCAGTAAATGGAAACCAGTTTCCCCTATAAACTGATATATAGGAGTGCTTGTGCCTTTGTGCAAAATGAGTAAACCAAATACATTTATTTTCATTTTTTTTGATAATGAAAGAATATGAAGGCTAGAATAGGTGATGTAAATTCCAACCCTGGAAGCAACATGTTGCCATCAGACATACTATTGCTCTTAAGAGTTAAGAGCTTTCAGAATTTGTAGACTGTTTTAAGTTGATTTAGAACTTTCTAAGCGTGAATTTCAGTGTCTGAGTAGAAAGAGAGGCTTTGATTAATAAGGGACAGCTACAAAAACAGCAAATTGGAGTAATTAAAATATTTGTAGTGATGTTTACAAAATGGGAAAACCAAAGAGAGAACCTTCTTCTTCTTTCGGCTTTTCCTGGTTAAGGGTCGCCACAGTGGATCATCTGTCCACTTATGATTGGCAGTGGAGTTTTACGGTGTCAAGTTGTCAGCCCAGCGCCCAACCTTCCACAGAAGGCACACACATGCACACACTCACACCTAGGGCCAGTTTGGAGTTTCCAATCCACCTACTGCATGTCTTTGGGATGTGGAAAGAAACCGGAGCACCGAGAGGAAACCCACATGACCACAGGGAGGTGGTTAGATAAAAATGGTGATGTATAACCAACCTATAGGAAAGCCTCCGGGAATAGTTGGTATTCCTGTGAGAATTTGGAGGCTAGGAGAGAAGAAAGTGATAAAGATCTGGAGGGTTTTAACAGCACTTTAAAAGAAGGAGAAACACCAACAACCTGGACAAAAAGCTTAATACCCAAAGGTGGTAAAGACCCATTAGACCCAGCTTCACATAGGCTCATTTCAATTCTAAATCATGATTATAAAGTGTTTATGTCTATACTTGCTAAAAGCATGGCAGAGTTGATGCCAAAATTAATAGATATGGATCAGTATGGTTTTGTGTTGGGGAGGCAAACATCTGACAACATTAAAAGAGCAATGATGATCCAGAGGGAAGCAGAATGTAAAAAAAATGCTCTGTTGTTGGTGGGTCTAGATTCAGCAAAGGCATTTGACAGAGTAAGTTAGGATTTTATGAGTAGGGCAACGAAAGCATTAGCATTCCCTGATAAAATTATAAGGTTGATTAGGAGGATATAGCCGGGATCAGAGGCAATAATTAATGTGAAGGGGGTCATCTCTGATAAGTTCTGATTAAGCAGAGGAGCCAAGCAGGGGCGTCCTCTTTCCCCTTTGTTAGTTATTTTATATTTAGAACCACTGGCAAAAAAATTAAGGGGCTGAGAAAGGATATAATTGACATTGTAATCAAGAAAAGGTGGCTTTATTTGCAGATGATATTATTTTATACCTAATAAAACCAGAAAAGGACATTTTGCTGTCGTGGAACATTCTAAGACAGTTTTATGTCTTTTCAGGATACAAAATTAATGAAGATAAAACAAAAGTGATAGGTATAAAGTATGTACCCACTCATGAATTGGTTCAGCAATACCTATATTTATGTGGACATGATAAAATGAAGTATTTAGGAGTATGTATTAAAAAGAATTGTGTTACGTCAGCTAAGGATACTTGGGAAGAGACTAAACAAAAAATAAACAAAAACTGAGAAATCAGAAGTTCTGTTTTATGGATATGGATAGCAAGAAACAAGCAGTTAAAATGTGTTCTGTCCCTTTAGTTTTATACACAGGTTAGGCGTATTTTTATCAGCTAGAGGAGATGATGTGGATAGCAATTAATACAGTGTTGAAAGATTTTATCTGGGAGTGGAAGAGGGCAAGAGTCAAGTGGAATAAGTTGATCCTTCCAGTAAAACAAGGTTGTTTGGGATTACCTGATTTGAAGGGGTATTTCAGAGCTATGGAGTTAAGGCTCCTATACATAGCACAAGCAGAAAGCTATACGTTAAAGTGGAAAGGAATTCTGATGAAACAGGGGAAGAAGGCCAAGAAACATGGAGAGACTGGGATTTTGGATGCAGATCCTTAATGAGAATAACAATAATCATACAGAATATTATATTCATGAATTAGCAGAAGGTATTCTAAGAACTAAGCCAACATGGGAATAGAGAAAGGAGATTCTACCAGTACGGATGACTGCAATTAGGGGTACATAGAATAAGTAGGAGGGTTCTAGAATTTACTGGAGAAAAAAATTAGCAAAGGATCCAAGGTACTGAGAGCAAATAATTAGAGAGGGAACGGTATTAGAGTCGGAAGAGGTGAAGTATTCATTTAGACTCCAGGCTAGAGATTGCCTTCCCTATCAATGTTTGATATCAGAATATAGTCAGAGAAAGTTTTAGCAAAATGCCGAACAACAGTTGCTATTAAAAAGGATAATTAGTAGGGCATATAAAATATTGCATGATAACTATAGGAATCAGAGGAGGTTAAAATGATTAGGAAGAGAGACTGGATAAGCAATTCACAAAGAAACAATGGAAGGATATATGTATGGCTCCCAAATATGAAACAAAGTCTAGAAGATTTAATATCTTTGGAATTGTTTGCATAGATATTTTTATTCCCCAAGCAGACTCCAAAGAAGTTTTCCTCAGAGGTTTTACAAATGTCGAAGGTGTGATAGGGAAGAAAGAGGTAATTGGGAACATATTTGTTGGCAGTGTAATGAGCTGGCAAACTTTAAAAATTCCTTGCAGAGTACTCTGTCAGAAATACCAGGTAAGCAAATTGGTGAAACTAAGGAAGTTATTTTTTGAGCAGTGATACAGAATTGTTACTGCCTACACCTAGTAAGGCCTGGCTGAGTTTTATTCTGGTGGCTGCCAAAAAGGAAATTCCTAGAAAATGAAAATCAAAGTGTAAACCAGCTTCACTAGAAGTAGTGAACGCAGTAACAGAGAAAAACAACTGGAAGTGGGATCTTAGAAAAGGGTGGGAGCAAATTACATAGAACAAAATGGGGAGTTTTGGGAGCAATACATGCAGAAAAATTATTTGGAAAAGAAATAAGGTTTAAGGAAAGGCAGTAATTGATTGAGCTATTTAATGTTTGACTGACAATAACTGAAAAGATTATAACTGAGGCATAATGTTTACAACTGAAAATATGTCGATATGGTTTGTTTTTATTTATATAAATGTATGATTGCCTGTGTCATTAATGATAACAAGATGCTTTTTGTTTAAAAAATAAGAACATAGGTTGCCACAAGACCTCTGCTATTTGCAGAATTGTAGGCAGGCATACATGTTGTAAGCCATGTACAAATTAATTTTTGGGAACAATGTTCTGACCAGCCCATAGGCAGCAAGTGTCAGTCTTCAAAAACAAATTAAACAAAAGAAGTACGCATGAGATAGCAAGAGATATTATCATGTCACTTCTCAGTAACTAACGATTCTATAAGGCCATTCCACTGAGTGAACATGAGTCTGTACTCTTATCTTTTTACTCCAGTAGTGTATTCCCTATGGGATACAGGGGGCTTTGCCCAGTGCACGGGGTTGTGGGTGCAGGCTCTTTGATGGAGCAGGTTCTCAGAGTTGTACTTTCTGAACCTGTACCATACCTATTTTACAATGGTCATTTTTTGACCATCCATTTATTTCAAAGGTTTCTAGTATGAGGATTTCTGTACTCATGCTGTATCTTTAATCTCTTAACATTAGGTGCCAAGTTATGCCTGTGCCCAACCTCAGTCCATCTACATAGGGTGCTGAATTAATTTAGTTTTTCCATTTCTAACTTTAAAATCACCAAAAATATAATTTTAAAAACAAATGCTATTTAATATCCTGTTATTAGTTTACAGTTAAAACGTTTGCCAATACAGTTAATTTACTAATTAAATAATTAAACTAAACTAATTAAAATAAAATTAACCCAAAATGATGCAAGAAGTCAGATAGCATGGCCATTCATTAGCATGCCATCTTCCTCATCTGCCTGCTGTGCAGTAAAAGGTCATGGTTAATCAGTTTTGGAGTGTTATTATGTCATTAAGTACTCACATCCCTTGATTACATGCAGTCTATATCAGTAGTAAATGGCTCTCATTAGATTCAGAGCGATCGCTGACAGGAGTAAATACAGAAAGTAAATGGGATTTTTTCAGGTACGGTTTATTTGAAATAATGGCAAGTCACAAGATAACCTCCTCTACATGCAGGCCTGGCAGCATACGTGGTTCAGAGATGCAATCAGTACTGACGACAGCAAAAGGGCATTGCATGACCACATCACTGGCAAGAGAACAGATATTTCATTCAACAGAAATCTGAATGAGCAGAAAGAGATCACCTGATAACATGAGTGCCAGGTACTGGACTCCCCAAATGCTGTTTCCTGTGGTATAGGAAGATACGGGTTCTTTGTGAGTAGGACATACATGTTATATTACAATCACCATATAGTACTGTGGAGTGCAGGATAACACCATGGGAATCAGATAGTAACATAGTAAAGGTTTTGGTAGGGAAGTAATTTACTTTCCTACATTACATTGTGACATTCAAACCATGCTTTGAAATGCCTGATAGACATCTTGGGCCAAAATGTACTTACCAAAAGCTGTCTTCAGTGGGAAGCAGTATATTTTCTCTGTGACTTCGTCAAGAGACTGCAACAACTGTATAATATTTTGCATTGCCTGAAGAACACAGTGTTAGAATAACACTTCAAACATTGTTTCTCAGTCAGGAGATGCACATGTTTGTGTATAATGGTGACAAGGGCTTCCTACTGATATCGAAGGATATTCACTAATCTGATACTCTGCAACCCTGCATAGCCAGCTGTGGGTATTCACCCAATCCCTCTGGGGTGCAGTCTTACAAGTTCCTGGTTAGTTGAATAATGGAGGCAATGCATACACAACACAAATACTTAGAGACCTACATAAAAGCATGTTACTGGTGAGTGTCAGGGGCTTTCTTTTTGGGGGGAGATGGGTAGTTTATACTAATGTGGGACAGGGCATCTAAGGATGAACATCTAGAGCTTGGAAGGAGTGCACAAGATGCCGTTAAGTGACCCATGAATGAAAGGAGGTTAAAGCTGCTCTAAGTATAAGAACAAATAAAACTAAAGCAATAAGGGAGTTAATGAAGAAACAAAACAGGCAGAGGATGTAAATGCATTACAGAAGTCATGATAGCAAGCTACGTGGCATATAGACGTAACAAATGACAAAAATCCAGAACTGAAGCAATACGCGGAAGGAGGGAAGCTAAGGAGATTGGGTAGCAAAGAGGAAACTTAACAACTGTAGTCTGCTAATGAAGTAAATGCAGCAATAAAGGTATAAGAATGCAAAAGGAAATGAATAAAGTAGGGCACAGTCACTGCAGACCAGAGTTTAGGGAGAGCAGTAGTCACAAGACTGGAATAATGTTATCTATAGTAAGAAATCATTCTCTTCTCTGTCCCTGTTATTTAGGAAGCTCCCACTGCCACCCACAGTGATCTATGTTGGTTCCACTGTGTCCATGCACCATCCAGGGAAAAAGCTTTAGTTATTTTCTTCACTGAGGATGTAACATGGGGCAATAAGATGGGTGAATATTATGTGCCACATACTGTGTGGTTAATTACTAAGTAGGTAAAGTGTTGAGCAGCTGCTGTGCACAGTAATATATGTATAACACAATACTGCCTGCCATATAATGACTGCATTTGTACTACAGACCATTACTCTGCATCATTTTCCTTCTTTTCTTGTGATGCTATGCTGATCGTCAGTACAAGAAAGCAGTTCATCATGGCCTACTGTGCAAAGCTTTCCACAGCACTTCAGATCTGTCATCTCCTTTCTTATGTTCTGCACATGCAAGGACTCCAGTGAGAGTGATGGACTGAAACAGCCTGCCTTCTCATG